>NW_016909040.1:119839-138062 GCF_001483705.2 Eufriesea mexicana
GGTTCAGCAGAGGCCAGCAATAGTGCTTGCGGCAAGTTAGGTTGCACTATGTCTCGTTCGTCTATGTAACGCTTAGTTATGTTAGAAGAGGATAGCATTTACATTAGTAGCATAGTCTGCTATTAGGTGGGCTTCTGCGCCCTGCAGTGCTTTAACATTTTCAGCTTGGCTCCGGGAAGGCCAGCAACAGTGATCTCGTGTTGCTATGATGATTCAGGTTACGTCCGGTTAGGTTGCGTCAAGCACAGTTTGGTCAGGATAGCTATAACTTATGTGCTGTACGCTGCTACTCGGTGGATTTCTGCGCTCCACTGTGCCCTAGTATGTCCTGCTTGGCTCTGTGGACAGCAGCAATAGCGGTCTCGGCACGTAAGGTTGATATATGCTATTTTTGGTTTTGTCTTGTTGGTTTGATTTGGGCACGGCTAGCTTTGACTTTTCCTGTATACAGTGCGATGATATGGATCTCTGTCCTCTACACTTAACTAGTGTGTTCCAGTTGACTCTGTGGAGGCCAGAAATCGTGGTAGCGGCGCGTTAGGTTTAGTTAAGTTACGTTTGGATATCTTAAGATTTGTTACGTTCGGAGTTGATGGCTTTGACTTTAGTGCTACAGTCTGCCATTCGGAGGAATTCTGCGCACTACTGTGCTGTAGTATGACCTGCTTGGTTCAGGGGCGGGCAACAATAGCGGTATCGGCGCGTTATGTTGCGTCAGGGTATGTTTGGTTATGTTGTGTTGGTTTGGGTTAGTTTCGGGTAACTGACTTTTCCGATATGCACTGCGATTCTATGGATTTCGGCGTCCTACACTCCACTAATGTGTTCTGCTTGGTTCTGGGGAAGCCAGCAGTACTTGTCGGGGCTCGTTAGTTTGAGCTAGGTTACGATTGGTTATTTTACGATTAGTTTGGTTAGGGGGTGATGGCTTTGACTTTAGTGCAATGGTCTGCTATTGGCTGGATTTCTGCTCCCTAACTTGCTTTAATATTTTCAGCTTGGCCCTGGGAAGGCCAACAATAGTGTTCTCGGCACGTTATATTTGGACATGTCACGTTCAGTTAGGTTGGACGGGCCATCATTGGTCGGGATAGGTATAGCTTCGTGCTGTACAATGCTATTTGGTGGATTCCTGCGCTGTACTGCGCTCTAGTATGTCCTGCTTGGCCCTGGGGAGGCCAATAGTGGTGGTCGTGGCACGTCAGGCTAAGTTAGGATACGTATGGTTATGTTACGAATCTTTTGGTTACTATAGGATAGCCACGCCCTTAGTGTTATTGTCTGCCATTAGGTGGATTCCTGCCTCCTACAGCGATCTAATTTCTTCGGCTTGGCTTTGGCAATGTCAGCAATAGTGGTCTCGGCACATGAGGTTGAGATATGTTACGTTTGGTTAAGTTACGTTTGGCTTGGTTAGGGGAGGATTGCTTTGACTTTAGTGCCACAGTCTGCTATTATGTGGATTTCGGCGCCCTACAGTGCTCTAATGTTTCAGCTTGGCTCTGGGAAGACCAGCAGTGGTGGTCTCCGCAGGGCATGTAGAAACAGGTTACGTTCGGTTATGTTGGGTTGGGATAAGTTTGATTTGGGTAGCTTTAACTTTCGCTCTGTACACTGATGTATGGTGGATTTCTGTGCTATACTGTGCTCTGGTGTGTCCTGATTGACTCCACGGTGTCCAGCAATAGTGGTCGCGGCACGATAGCTTGTGTTGTGATACGTTTGTTCATGGTACGTTTGTATAGGTTAGGAGAGTGTAGCCTTGATTTTTGTCCTATGGTCTGCTATTAGGTAAATTTCTGCGCCATACGGTCCTGTCATGCCTTCAGCTTGGCTCCAGGAAGGCCATAAATAGTAGCCTCGGCTCGTTATGTTGGGTCAGGTAGCGTTCGGTTAGGGCTGGTTATGCTAAGTTTGGTTAGGATAGCTTCATCTTTTGTGTTGTACATAGCTATCCGGTGGATTTCTGCGCTCTGCTGTGCTCTAGCATGCCCTGCTCTTCTCTGGGGAGGGCAACAATAACCGTATCGTCACGTTGGGTTGTGAAATGCTCTGTGCGTTTATGTTCTGTTGGTTTTGGTTGGGCTGCTGTAGCTTTAACTTTTCTGATGTACACTGCGATTCTACGGATTTCAGTGTTGTACACTGCAATATTGTGCCCTGCTTGGTTCTGTGGAGGCCAGTAATAGTGGTCGCGGCACGTTAGGTTGAGCTAGGGTACTTTTGGTTGTGTTACGATTTGATATGTTAGGAGAGGATAGCTTCGACCGTAGTGCTATAGTCTGCTATTAGGTGGATTCTGCGCAAAACAGTGTGCTAATACATTCGGCTTTGCTCTGGGAAGGCCTGCAACAGTGGTCTCTGCGCATTACGTTTAGTCAGGTTACGTCCGGTGGGTTGAGTTAGGATATGTTTTGTGAGGATAGCCTCAACTTATGAGCTGTACACTGCTATTGGTGGTATTCCTGCGCTCCACTGTGCTCTAGGTTGTCCTGCTTGGCTGTCGGGATGGCAGCAATAGTGCTCTCGGCACGTTAGGTTTATTTAGGCTATGTTTGTTTATGTTCCGATGGCCTGGGTTAGGTTTGGATAGCTTAGGCTTTTCTGATATACACTGCGATTCTATGGATTTCTGCGCTCCACTCTCCACTAATGTGTTGTGCTGGGCTCTGTGATGGCCAGCAATAGCGGTCGCGGAGCGATATGTTGAGTTAGTTTGCGCTTGGCAATGTCACAACTGGCTTGGTTAAGAGAGGATAACTTTGACTTTAGTGCCATAGTCTGCCATTAATTTGATTCCTGTGCCATACAGTGCTCTAATTCTTTCAGCTTGACTCTGGGAGGGCCAGCAATAGTGGCCACTGCACGTCGCGATATGTCAAGTTACGTTCAGTTAGGTTGGGTCAGGCTAAGCTTTGTAAGGAAAGCTTTAACTTGTGTGCTGTACACTGCTATTCGGTGGACTTCTGCGCTCTTCTGTGCTCTACTATATTCTTCTTGGCTCCGGGGAGGCCAGGAGCAGTGGCCGCGGAAAGCAATGCTGGGTTATGCTGCGCCTGGTTAGGTCGGATTAGGTCAGGTTAGGTGAGCATATCTACGGTTTTTGAGCTGTTCACAGCAATGCGGTGGACTTCTGCACACTACTCTGCCCTAGTACATTCTGCTTGTCTCATTGGTGGTCTGCAATAATGGTCCAGTCATGATAGGTTGATTTAGGTTACGTTTGTGTATGTCACGTTCGGCCAGGTTAGCAGAGGCTACTGTGGCATTCGTGCTATGCAATGCTTTCCCTGGATTTCTACGCTCTAATGAGTTCTAATATGTTCTGCTTGGCTCCGGGGAAGCCAGCAATAATGGTCCTAGCATGTTAGGTTGAGGAAGGTTACTTTCCGTTAAGATATGTTGGGAAGGCTCTGTTAGGATTTCCTTGACTGTTGTACTATAGACTGCGATTCGGTTTATTCCTGCGCTCCACTGTGCTCTAGTATGTCCTACTTGGCACTGTGGGGACGGGCAGCAATGGCCGTCTCGGCACGCTAGGTTGAGTTAGGCTATGTTCGGCTATGTCCTGTTTGTGTGGGTTAGGTTTGTATAGCTTTGGCTTTTCTGATATCCACTGCGATTATACGAATTTCTGAATTCTACTCTCCACTAGTGTGATCGGCTTGACCCTGGGGAGGCCAGCAGTGGCGATCGCGGCGCGATATATTGAGCTAGGTATGCTCGGACATATTACTATTGGTTACGTGTGGAGTTGGTAGCTTCGACTTTAGTGTCATAGCCTGCTATTAGGTGGATTTCTGCGCCCTGCCGTGCTCTAATATTTTCAGCGTGGCTCTAGGAATGACAGCGACAGTGGTCTCTGTACGCTACGTTGATTCGGGTTACGTTCGGTTAGGTTGAGTTAGGTCCAGTTTGGTCGGGACATTTCAAATTTTGAGCTGTACATTGCTATTTGCTGGATTTTTGGGCTCTGCAGTGCACCAGCATTACCTGTATGGCTCTGGGGAGGACAGCAATAGCAATATCGGCACTTTAGCTTGAGTCCAACTATGCTTGACTCTGTAATGTTCCTTTGGGTTAGGCTTGGTAGCTCTGACATTACTGGTATACACTCCGATTCTATGAATTTCTGCGTTCTACTCTCCATTAGTGTGTTCTGCGTGGATCTGGGGAGGCCACTGAGAGTGGTCGCGGCACGTAAGATTGAGTTATGCTACGTCTTGTTATGTTACGGTTTGTTAAGTTACGGGAGGGTAGCTTTGACTTTTGCGCTATTGTTTGCTATTAGGTGGATCTCTGCGCGCTACACAGCTCTAGCATGCTCAGTTTGGCTTCAGGAAGGCAAAGAGAAGTGCGCTCGGCACGTTGTGTTGTGTCACGTTGCGTTCAGTCACGTTGCGTTCAGTCACGTTGGGTTACTCTAAGTTTGGTTGTGGTAGCTCTAACTTTCATGCTGTACACTGCTATTCGGTGGACTTCTACGACCCACTGTGCTCCAATATTTCATGCATGACCCTGGCGAGGGCGGCAATAGCTGTCTCGGCACGTTAGGTTTGGTAAGGATATGAATGGCTATGTTCGGTGTGTATGGGTCAGGTATGTGTAGCTCTGACTTCTCTGATATACGCTGCAATTCTATGGATTTCTGCGTTCTACTTTCCACTTATGTTTTCTGCTTGGCTTTGGGGAGGCTAGCAATAGTGGTCGCGGCACGTTAGCTGAGTTAGGTTACGTTTGGTTATGTTACGATTGGTTATGTTAGGAGACGATAGGTTTTACATTCGTGTTATAGTCTGTTGCTTGGTCGATTTCAGCGCCCAACAGTGCAGTAATATTTTCAGCCTGGCTATGGGAAGGCCAACAATAGTGGTCTCGGCACGATATGTCGTATCAGGTTACGTACCGTTTGGTTGTGTTAAGCAAAGTTTGGTTAGGTTAGTCACCACTTTTGTGCTGCACATTACTATCCGATGGACTTCTGGGCTCTACTGTGCTCTTGTATGTCCTGCTTGGTTCTGGTGTGGGCAGCAATTGCGGTCTCGGCACGTTAGTTTGTGTGAGGCTATGTTTGGTTCTTTCTGTTGGTCTGAATTGGTTCTGGGTAGCTTTGACTTTTTTGATATACACAGCGATTCTACGGATTTCTACGTTCTACTATCCACTAATGTGTTCTGCCTAGCACTGGTGATGATAGCAAGAATGGTCGCAGCACGTTACGACGGGTATGGCTGCTTTCTGTTAGGTTGGGTTTGGTTACCTTTGGTATGGTTAGCTTCTTCTTGTGTGCTGTACACTGCTATTCGGCGGAATTCTGCGCCCCATAGTGCTCCAACTTTTTCAGCTTGTCTCTGGGAAGGCAACCAATAGTGATCTCGGCACGTTACGGTGAGTCAGGCTACTTTCGGTTAGGTTGGGTTTGTCTATGTTTGGTAAAGGTAGCTTTAACTTTTGTGCTGTACACTGCTTTTCGGTGGGGTTCTGAGCACTACTGCTCTCTAGCATGTCCTGGTTGGCTATGGGGTGTGCCGCAATAGCGGTCTCGGCACGTTAGGTTGTGTTATGTTATGTTTTGCAATGTTCTGGTTGTTAGCGTTAGGCCTGGGCTGCTTTGACTTTTCTGATACACACGGCGGCTCTATGGATTTCTGCGTTCCACTCTCCACTAGTGCGCCGTGCTTAGCTCTGGGGAGGCCAGCGATGGCGCTCGCGGCTCTATATGTTGAGTCATGATACGTTCGGCTCTGTCGGGTTAGTCTAAGTATGGTTAGGTTAGCTTCACCATTTTTGCTGTACACTGCTATTCGGTGTATTTCTGCGCTCTGCCTTGCCCTAGTACGACCTGCTTGTGTCTGCGGATGGCAGCAATAGCTGCCCCGGCAAGTTATTTATGGTCAGGCTATGTTCGGTTATGCTCCGCCGGTCTGGAATAGGCTGGGGTAACTATAACTTTTCTGATTTACACAGCGATTAAATGTATGTCTGCGTTCTACTTTCCACTAATGTGTTCCGCTTGACTCTGGGTAGGTCTGCAGTAGTGATCGCGGCACGTTTGTTTGAGTTAGGATACGTTTGGTTGTGTTACGATTGGTTAGGTTAGGAGGGCATAGCTTTGACTTTAGCGCAGTAGTCTACAATTAGGTGGATTTCTGCGCCCTAATATTTTCAGTTTGGTTCCGGGAATACCAGCGATGGTGGTCTCGGCTCGTTATGTTGAGTTAGGTTAGGATTGGACACGTTAATATTTGTTGGGTTAGGAGGGGCAGCTCTGACTTTAGAGCTATAGTCTGCTGTATGGTGGATTCCTGCGCCATACAGCGCTCTAATGCTTTCGGATTGGCCCTGGAAGGGCCAGCAGTAGTGGCTTTTGCACGCTACATTTTGTCATGTACGTTCGTTTAGGTTGGGTCAGGCTAGGTTTCACCAGGATAGCTTTAGCTTCTGTGATGTACACTGTTATTCGGTTTATTTCTGTCCTCTGCTCTGCTCTAGCATGTGGTGCTTGGTTCTGGGGAGGGCAACAATAGAAATCGCAGCACGTAAGTTTGAGTAAGGCTATGCGTGGTTATGTTCCGTTAGTCCGTGTTATGTCTGGGTAACCCTAACTTTTCTGATTTATACTGCGGTTCTATGGATTTCTGCGTCCTACGCTCCACTAATGTATCCTGCTTTGCTATGTGGTGGCCAACAATATTGGTCGCAGCACGTTAGGATGAGTTAGGATACGTTTCTTTATATTACGGTTGGTCAGGTTAGGAGAGGATGGCTTTGACTTTGGTGCTATAATCTGCTATTAGACGGATCCCTGGCACCCTCAGTGCTGTAACGTTTTCAGCTTTGCTATGGGATGGCCAGCAATAGAGGTCTCGATGCGTTATGTTGAGTCAGCTTACGTTCGGCTAGATTGGGTTAGGCCATGTTTGGTCAAGATAGCTTTACTTTTGCGATGTACGCTGCTGTTCGCTGGATTTCGGCCCTATACTGTGCTCTGGTTTGTCCTGCTTTGCTCTGGGGAGTGGAACAACGTGGTTCTCGGCACGTTAGGCTAAGTCGGACTATATTTGGGTTTGCTCTGTTGGTTTGTGTTTGGCTTGGGTTGCTTCTACGTTTCTGATACACACTGCAATTAGAAGGGTTCCTTTGTTCTACTTTCCACTAATGTGATCCACTTGACACTGTGCTGGCCAGGAATGGTGGTTGCGGCACGTTACCATTTGCCGGGCTACGTTCGGTTAGGTTGGGTTTGGCTACGTTTGATAAGAATAGCTTTTGCTTTTTTGCTGTGTGCTGCTACGCGGTAGATTTCTGCGCTCTACTGTGCTCTAGTATGTTCTCCACGGCACTCAGGACGGCCACAATAGTGGCCTCGGCACGATAGTTTGAGTCAGGCAATGTTTGGTTTTGTTCTGTGGGTTTGGATTAAGTTTGGGTGTCATTGACTTTTCTCAGATACCCTGCAGTTATCTGGATTTCTGCGTACTACTCACAACTATCGTGTTCCCCTCGAATCTAGGGAGGCCAGATACAGTGTTCGCGGCACGTTAGGTTGAGTTGGGTTATGTATGGCTATGTTACTATTGACTAGGTTAGGAGAGGATAGCTTTTACCATAATGCCATAGTCTGCAATTAGTTTGATTCCTGCGCCATACATTGCTCTAAAGCTTTCAGCTTGGCTCAGGGAAAGCTAGCAGTAGTGGCCCCTGAAGGTCACGTTGTGTCAAGTTTTGTTCGGTTAGGTTGAGTCAGGCTTAGTTTTGTAGGATGGCTTAAATTTTTGTGCTCTAGACTGTTATTCGGCAGACTTCTGAGATCTACAGTGCTCTAGTACATTCTGCTTGGCTCCGGCGAGGCCAGCAATCGTGGTCCCGGCTCGTTAGTTTCTGTTACATTTCGTTTGGTTCGGTTAGGTTGCGCCAAGCTCGGTTAGATTATCTGTGACTTTAGCGCTGTACACAACTATTCGGAGGATTCCTGCACTCGACTCCGCTCTACAATATTCTGCTTGGCCCTGGAGGGGCCAGCAACATTCGCGGCACGTTATGTTGAGTTAGGCTACGTTTTATTTTGTTACGTTAGGTTATGTTTGGCTAGGATGGCTTCGACTCTCGTGCAAAACACTATTATCCGGCGGGAATCAAGGATCTACTGTGCTCTACTGAATTCTGTTTGGCTCAGTGGAGTCGATAGCAGTGGTCGCGGCACGCTCCGTTGTGTTACGCTGCGTACAATTATGTCAGGTTATGTCAGGTTATGTCGGGATATCTTCGTCTTTTGTGCTGCTAACTGCAACGCGGAGGATTTATGCGAACTGATGAGCTCTAATGCACTCTACTTGTCTGTGTGGAGGTCAGCAGTGGCTGTCCCGTCATGTAAGGTTGAGATAGGTTACGTTTGGAAGTCCTACATTTGGCTATGTTAGGATAGGCCACCATGACCTCTGTGCTTCATACTGCTATTCCTTGTGTTTCTGTGATCTACTGTGCTCTACGGCACTCCGTCCAGCTCTCGGGAGGCCAGGACCAGTGGTCGTGGCACGTCATGTTATGTTATGCTACGTTCGGTTAGCTTACGTTAGGTCAGGTTAGGTGAGGGTGTCTGTGGCCTTTGTGCTACTCAGCGAAATGCGACGGACTACAGCGCCCTACTGCGCCCTGGTATATTCTGCTTGCCTCTGTAGATGTCAGCAACAGTGGTTTCGACTCGTTAGGTTAAGTTATGCCGTTTTTCGTTATGTACCGTTGGGTGAGGTTAGAACAGGGTAGTGTAGACATCTGTGCTACACACTGCTATCCTCCGACTTCTGCGCTCTACTGCGTTCTAATATTCTCCGCTTGGCTCAGGTCAGACCAGCAATACTGGTCTGGGCGCCTTAGGCGTAGTTAGGCTACGTTTGCATATGACAGGTTTTTTAACGTTAGGAGAGTATATCTTGGACTTTCGTGCCATTAGCATCCATTGGGTAGATCTGTGCGCCCTACTGGCGTCCAATATGTTCTGCTTGGCTCTGGGGTGGCCAGTAATACTGGTATTGGCACGTTAGGTTAAGTTATGCTACGTTTCGTTAGGGTAGGTTAGGAAGGCATGGCTAGGATTTCTTTGACTTTTGTGCCATACACAGCTATTCGGTGGATTTCTGCGATCTACGTTCCTCCACTGTACTCTGCAGGACCCTGGGGAGGCGAGCAATATCGGCCGTGGCACGTTATTTTGTGTTAGCTTATGTTTGGCCAGGACAGGTTGTGCTATGTTTGGTTACGATGGATTTGACTTTCGTGCTATACACAATTTTTCGGTGTATATTTGCGATCTACACTGCTCTATTGTATTCTGCTTGGCTCCGGGGATGACTGCAACAGTGGTCGCGGGCAGATATGCTCAATTACGCTTCATCTGGTTAGGTTAGGTCAGGTAATGTGAGGTTATCATATTCTCGACTTTTGTAACATACACTGCTATTCGTTGGATTTCTGAGCCCTACATTGCTCAAATATATTCTGCTCGACTCTGGAGAGGCGAGCAACAGCGGTCGCGGCACGTTAGCTTGAGCTAGGTTTCGTTTTGTTAGGTTAGGCTAGGTTATGTTTGGATAGCATTGTCTTTCGTGCTATACTCTGCAATTCTGTGTATTTCTGTGATCTACTCTGCTCTGCAGTGTTCCGCCTGGCCCTGTGCGCGCCAGCAATTGTGATCGCGGAACATTATGTTGAGTCAGGCTACGTTTGATTAGGTTCAGTTAGGATATGTTTGGTCAGTATGTCTTCGTCTTTCGCGCTGTACCCAATTTTTCGGCGGTTTCCTGTGACCTACTGTGCTCTACTGTATTTTGCTTGGCTCTGAGGATTCCGGCAGTAGTCTTCTCAGCACGTTACAGTGAGCTAGGATACGTTCGATTAGGTCATGTTTGCTTGGTTACTTTTGGATAGCTTTGGCTTTTCTGCTGTCCACTGCGATTCTATTGACTTCTGCGCTCTACTATCGTGCAATGTGTTCTGCTTGGCTCTGGTGTGTCTAGAGATAGTGGTCGTGGCACGACAGGTTCTGTTAGGTTACGTTTGTTTAGCTTAGGTCTGGATTGGTTTGGTTAGGGTAGCTTTAAGTTTTCAGATATACACTGGTACCCGGTGGAATTGTCCCATCTAGTGTGCTCTAGTGTGCTGTGCATTGCTCTGGCGGGGCTAGGAATTGTGGTCTGCTCTCTTTAGGTTTAGCTAGCCTAGGTTTGGTTAGGTTAAGTTGCGTCAGGTTAAGTTAAGATGTCTCCGACTTTTGTGCTATACGCTGCTGTTTGGTGGCCTTCTGTGCTTTACTTTGCTCTAACATATGCAGCTTGGCTCTGTGGTGGGCTGCAATGGCGGTTTCGTCATGTTATGTTGTGTTAGGCTACGTTAGGGTCCGATAAGCCTGACTTGGTTAGGAAAGGCTACTATGGCTTTTGTGCTATACACTGCAATGCGGTGGATTTCTACGCTCAGCTGTCCTCTAGTATGCCCTGCGTGCCTCTGTGGAGGGCAGCAATAGCGGTTTGGGCACGTTGGTTTGTGGTAGGCTATGTTTGGATATGTTGCGCTGGTTTGGGTTAAGTGTGGGTAGCTTTGACTTTCCTGATGGACGTTGCGATTATATGGAATTCTGCGCTCTAGTTCCCACTAATATGATCTTCCTCGCTCTGGGGAGGCCAACCATAATGGTGGCGGTACGTTATGTTCAGTCAGGTTTCGTTCGTTTATCGTGGGTTAGGATAAGTTTGGTCTGGATAGCTCGAACTATTGTGTTGTACACTGCTATCCGTTGGATTTCTGCGCTCTACTGTCCTCAAGTATGTCCCGCGTGGCTTTGGGGGGGGGGGGCAGCAATAGCTGCCTCGACACTGTAGGTTGTATTACGTCCTGTTTGGCTATGTGCCGTTGGTTTGGGTTAGGCATGGGTGGCTTTGCATTTTCAGATATTCCCTGCGGTTCTATGGATTACTGCGTCCTACTCTCAACTAATGTATTCTGCTTGGCTGTGTGGAGCCAAGCAATAGTTGTCGCGGCAGGTTTGGTTGGTTAGGTTACGTTTGGTTGTGATATGATTGGATAGGTTAGGATAGGATAGCTTTGACTTTATTGCCATTGTCCGCTACTGGGTGGATCTATGCGCCCTAATGTGCTCTAATATTTTCAGCTTCGCCCTGGGAAGGCCAGAAAGAGTGGTCTTGGAACGTTACGTTGTGTCAGGTTACGTTCGCTTAGGTTGGGTTAGCTGAGGTAGGTTAGGATAGCTTTAACTTTCGTGCTTTTCACTGAAATGCGGTAGATTCCTGCGTTTCACTGCGCTCTAGTATATTCTGGTTGTTTCTGTGGAAGTCAGCAATAGTCAACTAGGCACTTTAGGTTGGGTTAGGTTACGCTTGATTGTGTTATATTTGGCTAGGTCAGGCAAAGATAGCTTTGACTCTTGTGATATAAGCTGGTACTCGGTGAACCTCTGCTCCCTACTGTATTCTGATGTGCTCTAGTTGTCTCTGGGGTGGCTGGCAATAGTGGTTTCGGCACATTAGCGCCAGTTCTGTTACGTTTGGTTATGTTAGTTCTGTTTGGGTCCGGTTAGGATAACTTCGACTTTTCTGCGGTACACTGCCATTATATGGGCCTCTGCCCTCTCCTCTCCTCTAATATGCCTTGCAAGGCGATGGGGATGCCAGCAGCATTGGTGTAGGCAGGTTAGGTTGGATTATGCTGCGTTCGGGTATGGCACGTTTTGTTAGTTTAGGATAGAATAACTTTGGCTCTTGTGCCATATACAGCTATTCGGGGGATATCTGTGCTCTGCATTGCCATACTATACCCTGTTCGACTCTGAGGTGGCCAAAAATAGTGGTCGAATCACAAATTGTTGTGTTATGTTACGTTTGGTTAGGCTACGCTTTGTTAGTGTAGGACAGGATGGCTTAAACTTTAATGCTATATTCCATCACTCGTTGCATTTCTGCGCACTGCTGTGCACTAATATGCTCTGGTTGGCACTCGAGAGGTCAGAAATTTTTGTCGCGGCGCTATAAGTTGAGTTAGGTTTCGTTTGGTTAGTTTAGGTTAGGTTAGGTTTGACAAGGATGGCTTTGATTTTTGTGCTCTACACTGATATTCTGTGCACTTGTGCGCTCTACTGTGCTCTTATACGTTCTGCTTGGCTCTGGGAGTCCAGAAATGGTGATTGCGGCAGGTTACGTTGGGCATTGCTACGACAGGTTAGGTTACGTTGGCTTGGGTTACGTTTGGGTACCTTTGGCGTTTCTGCTGTACAGTGCGATCATGTGTCTTTCTGTGCCCTACACTACTATAATATATTCTGCTCGGCTCTGATGAGGCCAGCAATAGTGGTGGCAGTTCGTAAGGCTGCGCGTGATTACGTTTGGTTGCGCTAGGATAGGTTAGGTTCGGAGAGGGTACCTTTGACTTTTGCGCTTCATACTGCTTTTCGGTCGATTTCTCTGCTCTGCTCAGCCCTATCATGCTCTGCTTTGCTCTGGAGTGGCCAGTGATAGTGGCCGCGGCACGCTAGGCTGTGTTAGATTATGTTTGGCTTGGTTAGGTTACGTTGGGTTTGGATGGGATTGCTATGATTCATGTGCTACACACCGCAAATTAGTGGGCTCCTGCGCCCTACTGCACGCTATTGCGCCCTACTAGTTTCTGACGATGCCAGGAGTAGTGGCCGCGGCGCATTAGGTATAGCAACGTTACGTCAGTATTGGTTAGGTTAGGATAAGTTAGGTTAGGATACCCATGACTTCTGTGCTAAGCACTGCAGTGCGTTGGATTACTGCCATCTGCTGCGCTCTGGTATATTCCGCTTGTCCCTGGGGAGGGCCGCAGTAGTGGTCTCGGCATGTTAGGAAAAGTTATGTTGCGTTTGTTTATATTTCGTTTGGATAGGTTAGGACAGGTCGTAGTTGACTTTTGTGCTACAGGCTGCAGCTCGGTGGATTTCTACGCTCTACATGGCTCTACTATTCTCTGCTCGACTCTGGCGTAATTGACAGTGGTCTCTGCTCGTTTGGTTGTATTAGGCTGCGTTTGGTTAGTTTTCGTTATTCCGGGTTAGGTTTGTATAGCTTTGGCTTACGTGGGATACACTGTTGTCCGGTAGATTCCTGCGTTGCAATGTGCTCCAGCATATTCTGTCTGGCTCTGTGCATTCATACAACAGTGGTATCGGCACGTTAGCTATAGTTAAGCTGCGTTCGGTTGTGTTACGTTTAGTTAACTTGGAAGAGGGTAGTTCCGACCCTTGTGCTATGAACTTCGATTCTATGGACGTATGCGCTCTACTATCCCCTAATATGTTCAGCTTGGTTCTGGTGGTGTGGCAGCAACTGTAATGGCGGCACGTAAGGTTGTGTTAGATTACGTTTGGCTGGGACAGGTTAATATAAGTTTGGTTAGGGAAGTTTTGACTTTTATGCTCTACACGGCTTTTTGGTGGATTCCTGCGCTCTACATTACTCTAACGTGCTCTGCTAGGATCTGGGGAGGCTTCGTTTGCGTATTTTAATGTTGGTTTGGTTAGGAGAGGATGTCTATGGCTTTAGTGCCGTAGTCAGATGCAAGAAGGATTTCTGCGCTCTACAATGCTCTAACGCTTTCAGCGTGGCCCTGGCAAGCCTACAATTGTGGTCTCTACATTACATATTGTGTTCAGTTACGTGCGGTTATGTTGGTTTAGGCTAAGTTTGGAAAGGGTAGCTTTAACTTTTGTGCTGCACACTGCCGATAGGTGGATTCCTGCGCCCCACAGTGCTCTAGTATGACCTGCCTGGCTCTGCGAATGCCAGCAATGGCGGTATCGGCACTTTGGGTTGTGTCAGGCTATGTTTGGTTATGCAGCGTGGCCCTGGCAAGCCTACAATTGTGGTCTCTACATTACATATTGTGTTCAGTTACGTGCGGTTATGTTGGTTTAGGCTAAGTTTGGAAAGGGTAGCTTTAACTTTTGTGCTGCACACTGCCGATAGGTGGATTCCTGCGCCCCACAGTGCTCTAGTATGACCTGCCTGGCTCTGCGAATGCCAGCAATGGCGGTATCGGCACTTTGGGTTGTGTCAGGCTATGTTTGGTTATGCTTTGCTGGTTTGGGTTATGTTTGGGTAACTCTGACATTTGCGATATGCTCTGCGATTATATGTCTTTCTTCGTTCTACTCTCCACTAACCTGTTCCGTTTGATTCCGCGGTGGGCAGCAATCGCGGCCGTGGCACGTTGGTCTGTGTTATGTTACGTTCGGTTATGTTACGATTGATTAGCTTAGGAAGGGATAGCTTTGTCTTTAGTGCTGTATTCTGCTATTAGGTGGATTCCTGCACCCTACAGTGCTCTAATATTTTCTGCTTGCCTGTGACAAGGCTAGCAAGCGTAGTCTCGGCAAGTTACGTTCAGTCAGGTTACGTTCGTTTGGGATGGGTCAGGCTACGTTTTGCCAGGATAGCTTTAAGTTCTGTGCTGTACACGGATACTAGGAGGATATCTGCGCTGTATCGGGCTCTAGTATGACCTGCTTGGCTCTGGGGAGGGCAGCAACAGCGGTCCCGGCACGTTGGGTTGAGTTACGCTATGTTCGGTTATGTTCAATTTGTTTGTGTTAGGTTTGGGTAGCTTAGGCGATCCTGATATACACTGCGATTCTATTGGCTTCTGCATCCCAGTCTACACTAATGTGTTCTGCTTGGCTCTGTGGAGGCCAGCAATAGTGGCCGCAGCACGTTAGGCTGAGTTGTGTTACGTTTTGTTATGTTACGCTTGGTTAGGTTACGAGAGGATGGCTATGACTTTATTGCTATTGTGTGCTACAAGGTAGATTCGTGCCCCCTACCGTGCCTTAATGTTTTCAGCTCGACTCTGGGAAGGCCAGCAATAGTGGCTTGGAACTTTGAGTCTGGTTACGTTCGGCTAGGTTGGGTTAGGCCATGTTTGGTTAGGATAGCTACAACTTTTGTGCTGTAAACTGCTGTTGGGTGGATTTCTGCGCTCTACCGTGCTCCAGTACGCCATGCTTGGCTCTGGGGAGGGCAACAGTAGCGGTCTCGGTCCGTTAGTTTGAGTTACGCTACGTTCGGTTGTGTCACGGTTGGTGAGGTTAGGAGACGATATCTTTGACTTTAGTGCTATTGTCTGCTGTTAGGTGGACTTCTGCCCCCTACAGTGGCTTAATATTTTCAGCTTTGCTCCTGAAAGGCCGGCTATAGTGGTCTCGGCACGCTATGTTGGCTTAGGATACGTTCGGCTATGCTGGGATAGGCAATGTTTGGTCAGGATAGCTTCAGCTTTTGCGATGCTCGCTGCTTTTCGGTGGATTTCTGCGCTCTGCTGCGCTCTAGCATGTCCGGCTTGGTTCTGGGGGGTTGGGGGCTGCCATAGCGGTGTCGGTACGTTGTGGCGTGTCTGGTTCCGTCCGGTTAGGATGGGTCAGGCTCAGTTTGGCCAGGATCGCTTCAACTTTTACGCTGTACTCTGCTACTTGGTGGATTTCTGAACTGGACTCTGCTCTAGTATGTCCTGCTTTGCTCTGGGGATGGCGGCAGTTGCGTCTCGGCATGTTAGTTTGAGTTACACTAAGTTTGGCTACATTCCGTTGTTATGGGTTAGATTCGGGTCGCTTCGACTTTCCATGTATACATTGCGATTCTATGGATTTCTGCGTTCTGCCCTGCACTAATGTGTTCTGCTTGGCTCTGGAGGGCCAGAATTTGTGATCGCGAAATGTTGGGCTGAGTTAAGTTACGTTTATTTTTGTTACGATTGGTCGGTTTAGGAGAGGATAGCTTTGACTTTGGCTCTTTTGACTGTTGTTTGGTGGATTTCTGCGCCTTACTTTTATCTAATATTTTTAGCTTCGCTCTGTGATGGCCAACAATAGTGGTCTCAGTACGATATACTTAGTCAGGTTGCGTTCTGTTAGGTTGGGCTTGGCTAAGTTAGGTCAGGATAGCTCTAACTTTTGTGCTGTACAGTGCTATTCGGCGGATTCCTGAGCTCTACACTGCTCTACTATACTCTGCTCGAATCAGGGGAGGCGAGCAATGGTGATCGTGGTACGTTACGTTGAGTCATGCTACGTTTGGTTAAGTTAGGTTGTGCAATGTTTGGCAGGAAAGCTTCCACTTTCGTGCTATACCCTGTTATTCGGTGGATTTCTGTGGTCCACCGTGCTGTGCTACATTCTGCCGGGCTATGTGGAGGCCAGGAGCAGTGACCGCGGCACGTTACGTTGAGAGATTGTACGCTTGGTTATATTAGGCTTGTTTACGATATCATACACCTATGTGCTATTCAGTAAAATGAGGTGGATTTCTGCACACAGCTGGTCCCTAGTACATACGGCTTGACTCTGACGAGGCCTGCAATAGTGGTCGCGCCCTGTTAGGTTGAGCCACGTTACGTTTTGTTATGTTACGTTTCGCTATGATTGAATACCCTATTCTGTCCTCTGTGCTATACATTGGTACTCGGTTGATTTCTGCGCTCTAATGTGCTCTATTATGCTCCGCTTGGCTTTACAAAGGACATCAATAGCGGTCGTGACACGTTATATTTAGTTATGCTACGTTTGGTTGGGTTAGGTTGTGCCAGGTTAGGATAGGATATCCTCGACTTTAGTGCTAAACACTGCTATTCGGTGGATGTCTGCGCAGTACATTGCTCTACTATACTCTGCCCGACTATGAGGAGGCCAGCAATTGTAGCCGCGGCATGTTACTTTCAGGTAGGTTACGTTCGGCTCGGTTATGTTAGCTTGGGTTAGCCCTGGATACATATGACCCTTGTGCTGTACACTGCGATTCTATGGACTTCTGCGCCCTGCTGTCCTCTAGTAAGTTCTGCTCTACTCTGTGGATGCCAGCAATAGTGGCCGGGGTACGTTAGGTTGAGTTACCTTACGTTTCGCTAGGGTAGGTTAGGAAAGCATGGTTAGGATTTCTTTGACTTTTGTGCCACACACTGCTATTCGGAGGATTCCTGGGCTCTACATTGCTCTGATATACTCAGCTTTGCACTGTGGGTCGAGCAATAGTGGCCGTGGCACTTTATTTTGTGTTAGAGTATGTTTGGTTAGGTTAGGTTGGGATAAGTTTGGTTACGACAGCTATGACGCTTTTGCTATGCATTGTTATTAGGTGGATTTGTGTGACCTTCTCTGCTGTGCTGTATTCTGCTTGATTCTGGGGATGCCAGCTGCAGAGGTCTCGGCACGTTACTTTTGGCTATGCTAAGGTTTTCATAGGTTAGGAAGGACCAGGTTAGGTTAGGTTATCTTCATCTCTTGAGCTATACACTGCCATTCGGTGGATTTCTGCGCTTTGCATTTCTCTGCTACTCTCTGCTCGACTCTGTGAAAGGGAGCAACAGTGGCCTTGCCACGATGAGTTGAGTTACGTTGCGATGGGTTAGGACACGTTAGGCAATGTTAGGTAAAGTTAGCCACGTTTTTCGTGCTTCACACTGTTTCTCTGCAGACTTCTGTGGTCTACTGTGCTCTACTGCATTCTGCGTTGCTCTGGGGAGGCCATGAGCAGTGGTCGCTGCACGTTATTTTGAGGCATGCTACCGCCTTGCTAGGATAGGGTGGGCTAGGTTACGTTAGAATATCTACGGCTCTTGTGCTATTCACTGCAATGCGGTGGATTTCTGCGCACTACAGTGTACTTGGACATACTGATTGTATCTGTGGGGGCCAGTAATAGTGGTCTCGTCATGTTAGGTTGAGATAGGATACGCTTGTATGTGATACGTTTGGCATGATTAGGAGGGGCTACATTGTCTTTCGTGCTATACACTGCAATTCGGGGGATTCCTGCGATCGGCTGTTCTGTACTATATTCTGCTTGGCCCTGTGGAGACGAGCAACAGGGCTCGCGGCACGTTACGTTGAGTTGGGCTACGTTCGATTAGGTTCTTCTAGGTTAAGTTTGGTTAGGGCAGCTTCAACTTTCGTGCTGTACATTGCTGTTCGGTGGATTTCTGTGATATACTGCGCTCTCATACATTCTGCTTGGCTTAGTGGAGGCCAGGAGCAGTGGTCCCGGCGCGTCATGTTGGACTATGCAACGTTTTGTTAGGTGAGGTTAGGTCAGGATAGGTTACGATATCTACGGCTTTTGTGATATTCACTGCAATGCGGTAGATATCTGCACACTACTGCGCTCTAGTACATTCTGCTTGTCTGTGTGGAGGCCAAAAATAATTGTCG
>NW_016909041.1:0-46325 GCF_001483705.2 Eufriesea mexicana
ACTGTCATCACGGCTGTGCTCAGTGTTTTGTCTTCAATTGACAATATCTCGGTAGTCTGTAGATCTGTATTTTGCCATTATAGTGTTTTCATATAATTCATATCGTCATTGAACAGATTAACCCACCGGCTACAGTGCTATATTGGTGGACGAGCCAGGTACCGTACTCTCACTTGAAAATCTACGTAGCCATAGCCACAATATACACGATTATTACAGAATTGCCTCCGAATTTGCATCATCCGAGAACAAAGACTTCCAACTGCTAAAGAGCTGTGATGATGGCTATAATGAGTAACGTGTTGTCAGCTGTTAATTTCTCGAAGTTCTACGGATGTGTATTTTGTCATTAAAGTATTGTTGAAGCACTATGAAGTAGAAGTCATCACTGTACGGATTAGTACAAGTGCTGCTGTGTTCCGCTTTTGGATGTACTGAGTACCATATTGTCAATTGCAATTATCCCTTGCCATGAGCATACTGTACTCTGGTTATTCTAGAATTGATTTGGAACTGTCATTCTCAGCGTACAATGATATCCCAAGGCTACATACCTGAGATGATGGCTGCACTAAGTACTTTGTTGTCAAATGTTAATATCTTGAGTGTTAATGGATCTGCATTTCTCGTCCTAGAATGGCTGTAAAAAATACATCATCAGTGAAGAATTTAATCCAGCGACAAAAGTACTCTGCTGGTAGATGCACTAATTGATGTACAGTCAATTGTGAATATCACATGCCATGGCCGCCATATGCATAGGTTATGCTAGCATTGCTTTGCAACTACCGTCGTCAGTGGACAAAGTAATGCAGCAGCTGCAGTAGAGTAAAGATGGCTGTACTCAGTACTGTTCTGTCACTTGCTAATGTTGCGTGGGGTTAATGGATATGTATTCTGTAACCCTAGTACATTTAGAGGAAATACATCGTCATTGAACAGATGAAACCAGCTGCAAATGTCATGTGTTAGTACATGTTCGAATTACCCTGCTGTTAATTTTACATATCACTTGCCATAAGCGTAGCATACACTTATAACTCTAGAATTGCATGGAACTTACATTATCAGAGAACAAATCTATTCAACGGTTTCAATACAGTGGTGATGGCTGTACTAAGTGCTTTATTGTCAAATGTTAATATCTCGAAGGACAATGGACCTTCATTTCTCATTCTACACTTGCCGCAGGGTCTGCATATGCAGTAAACAGTATAATCCAACGGAATCAGCGCTCCTTTGGTGGACTTACTACTTGCCGTACAGTCAATTGTTAATTTACATCATTACTGGCCAAGGTATCACAACGGCTACAGTACCGTGATGTTGGCTGTACCCAGTACTGCGTTGCCAATTGTTAATGTCCCTGGGATTAGGGATATGTGTTTTATCATTCGGAGAAATGCTATAGAATCAATATGATCATAAAGCTGGTTAACCCAACGGATACAGTGGTCTCTTGGAGGATGTACTAAGCACCGTATCATCAATTGTAAATATCCCCAGCAATAAACGTTCTTTACAGTGATCATCCCAGAATTTCTTTAGAATATACGTCATCAGATTACAATTGATCGAACTTCTACAGCACTAGGTACGATGTTGTCAAGTGTTAATATCTCGAGGGATAATGAATACGTATTTTGTCGTAGCAGAATGATTATGGAATCTAAATCATCATTGAATGGATTAATACAGCGACTTCACTCCTCTGCTGGATGGTGTACTTAGTACCGTACTGTCAATTCTAAATTTCTCTACCCATAACCATACTGTAAATTTATTAACCAAGGACTGTTTTGGAACCTACATCATCAGTGGACAAGGTAATTCGACGGCCACATCACAGCGAAGATGGCTGTACTAAGTACCGTGTTGTTAATTGTTTATTTCTCGAGGGGTAATGGATATATTCGTTGTCAATCCAGAATTCCTACAAAAGTTCCACCATCATTCAAAATATTAATGGAGCGGCTACACTTCAGTGCCGGTGGATGTCCTATGTACAGTGCTGTCAACTGAAAATATGTCTATTAATAACCGTGCTGTACCTAGGTCATTCTGGTATTGCTTTAGAATGTACATCATCAGTGTATGTAGTAGAACAAAGGACACATTACAATTGTGATGTTTGTGCTCAGTTCTATGTTGTCAAATGTTAATATGACGAGGGGCAATGGATAAGTATATTGTCATTCTAGAATTGTTACAGAAACATATCACCATTGACCAGATAAATATAACGACCACAGAGCTTTGTTGGTCGATGTACAAAATTACGTACTCTCAATTGTAAATATCGCTGGACATAACAGCACGATCCATGTATCATTCTAGAATTGCTTTGGAACCTGCATTACCGGCGAGCAAAGATATTCAGCGGCTACATTACTGTGGTGATGGCCTTATTCAGAGCTGTGTTGTTAATTGTTAATATCTCGAGAGATAATAGATCTGCAC
Source organism: Eufriesea mexicana (assembly GCF_001483705.2). Lineage (NCBI taxonomy): Eukaryota > Metazoa > Arthropoda > Insecta > Hymenoptera > Apidae > Eufriesea > Eufriesea mexicana. The sequence continues at coordinate 2,461 of NW_016909041.1, forward strand.
ATCACATTCTAGAATTGCTGTGGAGTATACATCTTCTGTGTTCAGCTTAATCCAACGGTAGCAGTGCTATGTTGGTAGATGAACTAATTACGGTAGAGTGAAGTGTAAACGTCACTAGACATAACGTCAGTATACGCAGGTTATTATATATATAGATGGTGGATCTGTATTTTGTCCTGCTCCAACTGCAATAGAATTTATATCATTATTTATCAGAATAATGATACAGCAACTGTGCTCTGTTGGCAGATGTACTAATTACCATTCTGTGAATTGTAAATGTGTACACGCCATAACCGTAGCATACATAGCTTATTCCAAAATTACTTTGGAATTTGCATCATCAGTAAAGGAAGCAGAACAACGTCAACATTCCTGTGAAGATGCCTGTGCCCAGTAGAGTGTTATCAATTGTTGATATCACGAGGGACCGTGGACATGTATTTTGTCCATCTATAATTGTTGTACGACTTGAAACATCACTGATGAGTTTAGTTCATCGCAAAAGCTGCTACATTGTTGGATGTACTAGGTATCGTACTCCCGATTGGGAATATCCCAAGCCACGATCGAAATATATATTTATCATACCGGAATTGCTTTGGAGTATACATCATGAGTGAACAAAGTGGCCCAACAGCTGCAATACTGTGACGACGGCAGAACTGAGTACAATTCCGTCCATATTTAAAACCTCATGGGTCTGTAGAGCTGTATCTTGTCATCCTAGAAATGCTATGAAATCAATACCATCATTGAACATATTAATTCAGCGGCTTCAGTGCTGTGCCTGTGGATGCAATAAGTACAGAACTGTCAGTTTCATACATCTCAAACCATAACCTCAATCCGCGTTGATTATACCTAAGCCGGCTTTGAATTTATATCATCAGTGAACAAAATTGACCAGGGGCTACAATACTGTGATGTTGGCTGATCTCTGTGCTACGTTGTCAATTGCTAAAAACTCGAGGGACTGTGGATATGTGTTTTGCAATCCTAGGAGTGTTTTAGAATTTAAATCAACACTGAACAGTAGAATCGAACGGCAACTGTGTTATATTGGTGGATGTATTAAATGCCGTACTCTTAATTGGATATATCTGAAGACATAACCATAATATACAATGATAATTTCAGAATAGCTTTGGACTTTACATCATCGGTGAAAGAATCGGCCAACGGCCATATTCATGCGATGATGGCAGCACCTATTACTGTGCTGTCAATTGTTAATATCTTGGGGGATAATGTACCTTCCTCTTCCATTCTACAACTTCTGTGGTATATACACTTTCACTAAAATGCTTAATACAATGGCAAGAGTGCTTTGTCTGTACATGTGATTATTAGCGTACTGTGTATTGTAAATATCACTAGACGTGTCCTCAGTATGCATAGGTCATTCAGGAACAACTTTAATACTTCCGTCATCAGTGGACAAAATATTCCAATGGCTACATTAATGTGGTGGTGGCTGCACTCGACAATGTGTTGGCAATTGTAAATTTCTCGAGTGTCACTGGATCTGTATTCTGTTATTCAAGAATTGTTACAGAAATTAAATCGCCATTGAACAGATTAATCGAACCGCTTCTGTGATACATTGGTCCGTGTAATAGTAAGCGTAAAGTCAATTGGAATTTTCTCAAGACACAAGCGTAATATACGTTGACTATTCAGGAACAGCAATGGTATCTGCATCTTCAGTTAACAAAGCAGTCCAACGTCAGTAGTAATGTGCTGACGGCTGTACGCAGGAGAGTGTTTTTAATTGTTGATGACACGGGAGATAGTGGACCTGTATTTTGTCATTCTAGAGTTTTTCAAGAATTTAGGTCTTTATTGAAGTGTATAATCCAACGCCTATACTGCTATACTGGGGCACGTCATAAGTACCGTACTGTCGATTGGAAACATCTCAAGCCATAACAGAAATATGCATTGGCTATTCTTGAATTGGTCTGAAATTTACGTCATCAGCGAACAAATTAGCACAACGGCTACGGTGCTTTGTTGATAGCTGTACCCAGTGCTGAGTTGAAAAACTGTTCATATATCGAAGGATATTGAATCTGTCTTTTGTCTTTCTAGAAATGCTATAAAATCGAAGACGTCACGGAAGAAATTAATAAAGCGGCGTCATTCCTCTGCTGGTGGATGTAATAAGTACCGTGCTGTCAGTTGGAAATGTCGCTAGAAGTAACCGTACTATAAACTGATTACTCCAGATTTCCTATGGAATTTAATAAATCAGTCAACGGAGCAGGCCAACGGATCCATTAGTCTGAAGATGGCGGTACATAGAAATGGGTTTTCAATTCTTAATTTCTCTAGGGATAAAAGACCTTCATTTTTCATTCTCCAACTGCTGAAGAATATATACCTTCATAGCGCAACTTAATCCACCTGTAGCATTACTCCATTTGTAGATGTAATCGTCGCCGTTTTGGGATTTATAGATATCACTAGACATAGCCGCACTATAGATAAGTTATTCTAGAGATACTTTGGAATATCCACCATCAGTGAACAAAGGATCCCAACTGAAACATTACTGTGCTGGTGGCTGTGTACAGTTCGGTGCTATCGGTTGTCAAAGGCTCAAGGTTCAGCGGATGTGTATTTTGTCATACTAGAAGTGTCATGGTATTCAAACCATCATTGAACAGCATAATCCAATTGCAACTGTCCTGTATTTGTTGATGCTACATGCGCTGTATTGTAAATTTGGATTTTCTCAAGCTGTAATCGCAATATACAATGATTATTATAGAATGGCTTCGGAATTTACGTCATCAGTGGTAAAGCAGTCCAACGGATACATTCACGTGATGGTGGCCGTACTCATTACTGTGTTCTCTATTCTTAGTACCCGGAGGGATAATGGATCAGTCTTATGTCATTCTAGAAAAGCTATAAAATCTAAGGAACATTCAACAGGATAACACAGCATCTGCAGTGCTATGCTGGAGGTTGTAATGAATGCCGTACTGTCAATTATTAACATCGCTAGCCACAACCGCACTACACATTGGTTACTCCAGAGTCACATTCGAGCTTGAATCACGAGTGAACAAAGTAGAGCAACGGCTACATATCTGTGACAATGGCTGTACTCAGTGCTGTGTTGCCAAATGTTAATATAGCGTGGGCTAATGGACCTGCATAATATCGTTCTGTATCTGCGATATTGTTGTATGTACTATGCACAGTACTGTCAATCGTAGACACACCTAAATATAACCCTACTATACACTGATTATCCTGCTGTTGCTATACCAATCATATCATCGGTGAACAACGTAGTCCAACGGCTACAGAACCATGATGATCGCTGTACTCCGTAATATGTTGTCAGTTGTTTGTATCTCGAGGGATAGTGGACCTTGACACTTCATTCTTGAATTACTCTGCAATGCGCATCATCAGTGAACAGGTTTATCTAACGGCAAATGTTGTCTGTTGGTAGCTGTACTAAGCACCTTATTGTCAATTGTAAATATCACTTACCATAACCGTAAATTCATAGGCTAAACTAGAGTATCGTTTGGATTTCCATCTTCAGTCAACAAAATGGCCTATCGTCTGCATTAGTGTGTTGATAGCTGTAATCAGGAATGTATTTGAAATTTTAATGCCCATAGCATCAGTGGATCTGTATTCAGTCGTTCTAGCTTTGTTATAGGATATATATCAAGATTGAACGGGTCCATCCATCGGCTACGTTGCTGTATATGTGGGCGTAACGTGTACCGTACTGAGAGCAGGAAATGTCTCATGCCGTAACTGTAATATGCACTGACTATTGCTGCATTGTCTTCGAATTTACATCAGCTGTGGGCTAAGTATTCCAACGGCTACAGTTCTGTGACGATAGATGTACTCAGTACTGTGTTATCAATTGTTAACACATCGAGGGATAATGGACCTGCATTATGTCATTCTTGACCTTCAATAAAATCTATGCCTTCGTTGCGCCATCTAATCCAAGGGATGAATTTCTATGTTGGTGGACGTACTAAGCACCGTACTGTCTGTTTCAAGTATCCTTAGCTATAGCCTTACTGCACAGTGATTTTTCTATAATTGATTTTATTGTTGCACCATCTGTGAAGAAATGATCCAACGCCAACAGCACTGCGATGAAGGCTGTTTTCAGTAAGGTCTTATTAGTTGTTCATACCTTGAGAGATAGTCGACTTGTATTTTGTCATTCCAGAAGAGTTATAGGAATTAGTTCATCACTGAGCAGTTTAAACCAATCACAACAATACTATATTGGTGGACCTGTCATGTATCGTAATGTCATTTGAAAATATCTCAAGGCATAACCGTACCATATATTGGTTATTTCAAAATTGCTTAGGAATTTACAACACAGGTAAACAAAATATTCCAACGGCTTCATTGTTGTGATGATGGCTGTACTGAGTGCTGTGCTATCAAATGTTAATGTAGCGGGGGCTAATGCACATGTATTATATCATTCCATAACTGCTATAAAGCGGAAATCATAGTTGATCAATTTAATCCACGGGATACAGTGAAATACTGTTGGAAGTAGTAAGCACAGCATTGCCAATCGTAAACGAACCTAGCTATAACCCTACTATACACCGATTATCCTATAATTGCTATGCGATTTATATCATCGGTGAACAATATCATCCAACGGCTACAGTACTGAGATGATGGCAGTCCTCAGCAATTCGGTGTCGATGGTTAATGCCTCGAGGTACAATGGATCCATACATTTCATTCTTGAATTGCTGACGAATGCACATCATCAGTGAACAGACTAACACAACGGCAACAGTCGTCTGTTGGTAGTTGTACGAACCACCGTATTGTCAATTGTAAATATCACTAGCCATAAGTAAAGTATATAGGCTATTCTAGAATTTCTTAAGAAATTCCTTCATCAGGCAACAAAATAGTCTGCCGTTTACAATACTGTGATGATGGCTGCACTCAGTGCTGAGTCATCAATTTTTACATCGCAAAGGCCTGTTGTTTTATATTTTGTCGTTATGGTATTGTTATATAATTTATACCATCCTTTCACAGATTAATCTAGCGCCTACATTGGCATTTTTGTGGATGTGATATGTACCGTACAGTCAAATGGAAACATCCCTCGCGATGACCGTACTAAGAAGTGATTAGTTCAGAGTTGCTTAAGAATTTACATCATCAGTGAACAATGTAGCTCAACGGCTACCTTAGAGTTATGGTGGCAGAACCCAGAAATCCTTTGTCAATTACTAATGCCTCGAGGGATATTGGAACTGCATTTTCCTTTCTAGATTTGATATAGCACCTAAATCACCATTGTGCAGTCTAATCCTGTAACTACAGCACTATATTGGAGGACTTGGTAAGTACCGCACTGTTAATAGGAAATATCTCATGTCGTAAACGTAATATGCAATGATTATTCCGCATTTGCCTTGGAACCTTCATCATAAGTGAACAAAGCAATTCGTCGGCTACAGTGCCGTGATGATGACTGTAATCTGTGTTGTAACCATTTAATTTCCCTAGAGATAATGGACCTGATAATATCGTTCTAGAATGCTGTATAGAATGCTGTATACACTTTCAGTGACTAGACTATTCCATCGGCAACAACGATCCGTTGGAAAATTTAAATGTCCCTAGCTATAAGCGCACAATACATAGGTTATTCTAGAATCATATTCCAATTTAGATCATCAGTGGACAAATTGCTCCAACGGCTACATAAGTGTGACGATGGCTGTACTCAGTGCTACATGGTCATTTGTTAACTTCTCGAGGACCTGGATCTGTATTTCGTCATTCTAGAATTTTTTATAGAGTTTAAATCTCCATTGAAATGCTTAACCCAACGATAACAGTGATATATTTTTGGATGTAGTACGCACCGTGCTGTCAATTGGAATGTCAATCATCAGTGGACAAAGGGGTAAAATAGCTTCACTACTGTGGTGATGGCTGTACAGAGTACTGTGTTGTCAATTGTTAGTATGACGGACTATGGATGTGCCTTTTTCAATTCTGGATTGGCTATAAAATCTAAGTCATCAATAAACAGATTAATAAAGCTGCTGCAGTGCTTTTCTGTTGGACGTCCTAAGTACCGTGCTGTTAGATGGAGATACCTATAGCCATTACCGTAACGCTAGCAATTCTAGTATTACTTTGAAACTGACGTTGTCAGTGTACAACGTAATTCATCCTTTGCAATACTGTGATGATGGCTGTACTCGGTGCCGTGTTGTCCATTGCAAATATCCCTCGGGATAGTATCTGCACTTCTCGTTCTAGAGCTGTTGTCGGATATACATTTCAGTGATCTACCTAATCCAGTGGCAACTGTGCTCTGTTGGTAGATGTCCTAATTACCGATCTGTGAATTCTATTCATCTCCAACCATAACCGAAGCATACATATTTTACTCCATTATTACTTGGGAATTTACGTCATCAGAGAACAAAGTAGTCCAACGTCAACATTACTATGGCGGTGGCTGCAATCGGTAGTGCGTTGTCAACTGTCAATATCTCGAGATTCATAGGATCTGCATTATGTCACCCTAGAATTGTTATAGAATATAAATCATAATAGAACAGATTATATCCAACCGCTGCAATGAAATATTGGTTTACGTTAAGTTTATGTTGTAAGAACCGCACAGACAATTTTAAACATCTCTAACCATAACCGTAATATACATTGATCAATTCACAATTGCTTTGGGAGTAGCATCATCTGTGAGCATAGCAGCCCAAGGACTACATTACTGTGGTGATGGCTGTAATCGGTTGTGTGTTGTCAGTTATAAATGCCACCAGGGGATGATGGTTCTGTATTTTGTCATTCTAGAGATGCTGTAGAATTTATATCATTATTGAACAGATTAATCCAAACGCTAAAGTGATATATTGGAGAATGTAAAATGTACTGCGCGGCCAATTTTAAGTATTTCGATTCAGGCACGTTGTATACATTGTATATTCCAGGAATGGATTGGTATTTACATCATCAGTGAACAAGGTATGCCAACTGATACACTACTGTGATATTGTTATTATTTCCATGTTCAGTTGATATGTATTATGCCATTCTAGAGATGTTATGGAATTTAAATCATCACTGAATATACGAATCCAACGGCTACGGGGTTATATTGGTGGATATAATAGGTACCGTACTGACATTTGGACGTATTTCACTCCATAAACATAGTAGACATTGATTTTTCCATTACAGCTTTCGAATGTATATAATCTGAGGACAAAGTAGTACAACGGATACAGTACAGTTATGTTGGATGTACTCAGTAATATGTTGTCAATTGTCTATGTCTCGAGGGATAATGGATCTAACATGTATCACTCTAGGATATTCATGAAATTTCAGTTAACGTTGAACAGATTCGCACGGCGGCTGAAGTGCTCTGCTGGAGGACTTACTAGGTGCCGTATTGACAATTGGGGATATTTCAAACCATAACCGTACTATACTTTGATTATTCCATTATCTGCTTCGAATGTACATCATCAGTGAACAAGGGCGTCCAATGGCTACATTACTGTGATGATGGCTCTGCTCAGTACTGTGTTGCCAATTACCAATGTCTCGAGGGATATTGGATCTGCCATTTGAGACACAAGAATTGCTATGAAATCGGCATCATAGTAGAAGAAATTAATACAGCTGCTGCAGTGATTTGTTGGTGGATGAACTTATTACAGTGACCTCAATTGAAAATATATCTATCCGTAGCCGTAGTATACATTGCTTACTCCAGAATAGCTAAACTCGATATTATCAGAGCAGGAAATTACTCAAACGTAACACTAGAGTTATGATTGCAGTTCTCAGTAATTTGTTGCCTACTGTTAATATCTCTGGGGAAAACGTATCTGTCCTTCGTCGTTCTGGAATGGGTATATGTCGAAATCATGAGTGAACAGATTAATTCAGAGGCTGCAGTGCTTTGCTAGTGGATGAGCTAAGCACAGTACTCTCGAATCCAAACGCCAGTAGCCATGACCGTAATATATATTCATCATTCTAGAGTCACTTTCGAATGTACGTCATCTGTGGGCAATGTAGTTCAACGTCTACAGTACAGTGATGATCGCTGCACTCATTAATGCGTGGTCAATAGTAAATATTTGGAGGGATAATAGATCCATCAATTGCCACTCTAGAAAGTTTATAAGATCTTAGATATCATTGAAAAGATAACGCAGCAGATGCAGTGATTTGCTTGTGGATCATCTAAGTACCGTACTGTCAACTGGAAGTATCTCAAGCCATAACCGTACTATACATTTATTGTTCCAGATTCGCTTTCGAGTTTACATCGTCAGTGAACGATGTTGTTAAACTGCTATATTACTGTGATGATGGGTGAACTCTGTGCCATGTTGACAATTGCTAATATCACGAGCTACATTGGATCTGAGCTTTGTCATTCTAGAACTGTTATGTAATTTAGAGCATCATTGAACTGATTAATCCAAAGGCCGCGACGCTCTGCTGGTCTATTTACTGTGTATCGTACTGTCAAATGGAGATATCACAAGTCAAAGCCGAACTATACATTGATAATTCTAGACTCTTCTTCGAATTAACATAATCAGTGGACAAATGAGGCCAACGGCCACTTTACTGGGATAATGGCTACTCTCGGTACGGTGTTAATTGCTAATATCTCAAGGGTCAGTGGATCCGCATTTTGCCCATATAGAATTTTTATAGAACAAAGATCAACATTGAACAGAATAATCCTGCGGCAGCTGCGCTATATTGGTCTTTGTAGTAGGTACCATACTTTCAGCTGGAATTATCTTCAGCCGGAAACGCAATATGCGTTGATTATTACATAGTTGCTTTGGAATTTACACCAATAGTGAAAGCAGTTATTTATCGGCAACAGTACTGTGACGATGGCCGTACTCAATACTGTGTTGTCATTTGTTAATATCTCGAGGGATAATGGATCTGCACGTTTCAACCTAGAATTGCCGTAGAATGTACATCATAAGTGAAGATATTAACCCAACGGCGATTGTGCTCTGTTGGAAGTTGTCCTAAACACCGTATTATCAGTTGTATATATCACTGGCTATGAGAGTACTATACACAGGTTACTCTATAGTTTCTTTGGAATTTCCGTCATCAGTGAATAAACTATTCCATCGTCTACTATACTGTTCTCTTTCAATTATTAATAACTCGAGGAATCGTGGAAATCTATTTTGCTATTCTAGCAAAGTTATAGAGCTTTAATAATCATTAAAGAGTTTCATTCAACAGATACGTTGCTGTATTGGTGGATGTAATATGCACTGTACTGTCAGTCGGGAATAACTAAAGACGTAACCGTAAATGCCGCTCATTACCCCAGTATTTCATTGGAATTTGCGTCATCAGTGTATCTAGGTATTCAACCGCTACAATACTGCGGTGACGGCAGTACTCAGTACTGTGTCGTCACTTGATAATAACGGGAGGCACAATGGCCCTGCATAGCTTTTTCTAGAATTACTGTGGAATATACGTCATCAGTGAACAGATTAATACAACGACAACAGTGACCTGATGGTTGACGTACAGGATACCGTACTGTCAATTGTGTATATCCCTAGCCATATACGTACTATACCTATTCTATTCTAGAATCACATTCGAATTTACGTTATTAGTGGACAAAGTAGTCAATCAACTACCCAACTGTGATGGTGGGAGTTCTCAGTACTTTGTTGTAAATTGCAAATTGCTCGAGGCTTAGTGGATCAGCATTTCGTCATTCTAGAAATGTTACGGAAATAAAATCATCATTGAACAGAATATTCCAACGGATACTGTACAATATTGGTGGACGTAATAAGTACCGTCCAACTTTTACAAACACCTCAAGCGATAAACGTAATGTAAATGAATTATTCTTGATTTGCGTTGGAGCCTACATCATCAGTGAACCTGTCGGAACCTACATGATAGCTATTGAACGGCTATAATGCAGTAATGATGGCTGTACTCAGTACTGCATTGTCATCTGTTAATATCTGGGGGATAATGTATTTGCGCATCTCGATTTAGAGTTGCTGTGAACTATATATCATTGGTGAACAGATTAGTCAAACGGCAACAGTGATCTGTTGGAAGACGTACCAAATGCCTTACTGTCAGTTGTATATAACACTAGCCATATCCGCATTATACATAGGTTATTCTTGAATCACATTCAAATTCACATTATCAGTGGGCAAAGTAGTACAGCTGGTACAGGACTCTGATGGTGGGTGTACTCAGTGCTGTGTTGAAAACTTCTAATAATTCGTGGTTCCGCGGATATGTATTTTGTCATTCTAGGATAGTTATAGAATTTAAATCATCATTGAGCAGAGTAATACGACAGCCGTGCTGTATTGGTGGATGTAATATGTACCGTACTTACAATTGGAAATAGCTCAAGCCGTAACCGTAATATACAGTGACTGTTCCTGTATTGCTTTGGAAATTTTAGTAGCAGTGAGCAAAGAAAATCAACAGCTCCATTTCTGTGATCATAGATGTAATGCCAATTGCTAATATCTCGAGGAATAATGGATCTGCATATCTAGTTCCAGAGTTGCTGTGGTACGCGCGTCATCAGTGAACATACTACTAAAACGGCAACTGTGATCTTGTGGAAGGTGTGCCAATTGCCGTACTGTCTAATGTTAATATCACTAGCCACAACCGCACTGTTCATAAATTATTCTAGAATAACGTTCGAATTTACATTATCAGCAATCAAAGTAATCCAACGGCTGCATCTCTGTCATGGTGGGTGTACTCAGCAATGTGTTGTAAATTTCTAATATCACGAGAGCCTGTGGATCTGTTGGTAGACATAGTAAATGCCGTACCGTCAACTATAAATATCACTTGAAGTATCCGTACTATTGGTTATTCGAGAATCTCATTCGAATATAAATAATCAGTGAACAAAGTAGTCCAACTGCTACGTTGCTGCGATTGCAGATGTACTCAGCACTGTGTTCTAAATTGCTCACATCTCGAGGGTCAGTATATTTGTACTTTATCATTCTACAATTGTTGTAGAATTGAAATCATCATTGAGGAGAATAATCCGACGGCAACTCTGCTATATTGACAGTTGTAACAGGTACAGTACTATCAACTGGAAGTATCTCAATCCCTATCCGTAATATACGTTGATTATTACGGATTTTCTTTGGAATCTGCACCGACGGTGGACGCAGCTACAGATCGGCATCAGTACTATTATGATGGCCGTACCCAGCATTGTGTTTTCATTTGTTAATATCACGAGAGTCAATGGATCTTCATTTTCCATCACTAAATGGCTGTAGGATGTACATCATAAGTAAAGATATTAATCCAACGGCAACTGTGCTCTGTTGGAAGACATCCTAAACACCGAAACATCAGTTGCATATATGACACGCCGTAACCGAACTGTACACAGGTTACTCTAGAATTGCTTTGAAATTTCCGTCATCAGTGAACAAACTATTTCACCGTCTACAGTACTATGGCCCTGTGAATGCTCAGTTCTCTTCTTTCAATTAATAATAACTCGAGGAATCGTGGAACTGTATTTTGCAATTATAGCAAAGTTATAGAACTTTAGTCATCACTGAAGTGTTCAATTCAACAGCTGCACTGCTATATTGGTGGATGCAATGTGCACGGTACTGTCAATTGGAAATAACTAAAGCCATAACCGTAATTGGCGCTGGTTATTCTAGAATTGCATCGGAATTTGCATCAACAGTGGACAAAGTAATCCAACGGCCTCATTTCTGGGATGGTTGGTGTACTCAGTACCGTGTTGTATGTAGCCAATATCTCGAGTTTCAGTGGGTCTGTATCTCGCAATTCTAGATTTGCTATAGAATTTAAACCATCGTTGAGAAGAGTAATGCAACGATAGCCGTGCTATATAGGTGTATGCAATATGCACCGTACTATCAATTGGAAATATCTCAAGACATAGCCGCAATTTGCAATGATCATTTCTGAATTGCTTTTGAAATATTGGCAGCAGTGAACAAGGATAGCCAACTGCTTCAATACTGTAGTGACAGATGTACTCACTTCTTTTCTGTGAATTGTTAATATCTCGAGGAATAATGGATCTGCATTTCTCGTTCTAGAGTCGCTGTTGTACTTGCGTCATCAGTGAATAGATTACTACAACGGCAACAGCGATTATATGGAAGATGTAGTATTTGCCGTACTGCCTATTGTAAATATCGCTAGACACAACCGCACTATTCTTAAGTTATTCTAGATTAACGTTCGAATTTACATCATCAGTGAGCAAAGTAATCCAGCGTCTACATTTCTGAGACGGTGGGTGTACTCAGGACAGTGTTGTAAATTGCTAATATCTCTAGGGTCGGTGGATCTGTATTTTGTCGTTCTAGAATTGTTGTGGAATTTAAATCACCTTAGAGATGAGTAATGCAACGGCTGCGCTGCTGTACTAGCGGATGTATCAGGTACCGTACTGCAAATTGCAAGTAGCTCAAGCTAGAACCGTAATATACAATGACTGTCCCTGTATTTCTTTGGAAATTTCATCAGCCGCTAACAAGGAAATTCAACGGCATTAATTCTGTGATTCCAGTTGTACTCATTCCTGGGCTGTAATTTGTTAATATCTCGAGGGATAATGGCTCTGTTTATCTCCTTCCAGAGTTGCTCTGGAATATACATCACCAGTGAACAGATCAGTACAACGACAACAGTGATATATTTGTGGAGGTAATGAATGCCGTTCTGCCAATTATAAATATAACTTGAAATAACCGCACTATTGGCTATTCGAGAATCTCACTCGAATTTACATAATCAATAAACAAGGTACTCCAACTGATACGTCACTGTGATGGTGGCTGTACTCAGCACTGTGGTATAAATTTCTAATGTCTCAAGGCACCTTGGATCTGCATTTCGTCATTCTATAACTGTTATAGGATTTAGATCGTGGTTAAACGGAGTAACTCTAAGGCTACTTCGCTACGTTGTTGGATGAAGTAGGTGCCGCACCAACAATTGGAGATATCTCATGCCATAACCGTAATATGTGTCGAATATTCTAGTATAACAACGGAACCTACATCAACGGTGAACGTATATATTGAACGGCTACAATGCGGTTATGATGGCCGTACTCATTACTGTGTTGTAGTTTGTTAATATCCCGAGGGATAGTGGATCTGCGTGTCTTGCTCAAGAATTGCTGTGGATTAAACACCATCCGTGAGCAGATAAGTACGACGACAACAGTGACCTCTTGGTAGACGTAATAAATGCCGTACAGCCAGTTGTAAATGTCGCTAGCGATAACCGCACTATATATGGGCTATTACAGAATCCCATTCCAGTTTACATTATCAGTGAACAAACTAGTCCAACGGTTAAATTTCTGTGATGGTGGGAGTACTCATTACTGTATTGCAAATTGCTTAATTCTCGAGGGACCGTGGATCTGCATTATCACGTTCCAGAAATGTTATAGAATTGAAATCGCCATTGAGCAAAATAATCCAACGGCTGCACTGCTGTATCGGTGGACGTAATATGTACCGTGTTAACGTTTGGAATTCTCTCAAGTCGTAACCGTAATATACTTTGACCTCCCTAGAATTGCACTGGACCTTTCATCGTTAGTTAACATTGTCATTGAACGCCCACAATAATGTGATATTGGCTGTACACTGTGCTGTGTTGCAATTTGTTAATATCTGGAGGGTAGATGGATCTGCTTGTCTCGTTCTAGAATTGCAGTGGGACATGCATCATCAGTGTGCAGATTAATATAGCGACAAAAGCTATATGCTGGTAGACGTAATAAATGCCGTACTGTCAATTGTAAATATCACTAGCTATAGCCGCATAGTGTGTGGGAAATTATATAGCCATTTTGTTATTTACGTTATCTGTCAACAAAGTGGCCCAGCGACTACATTATTTTAGTGGTGAGCGAACGCTGTACTCTGTTGTAAATTGGAAATTACTCGAGGGGTAGTGGACATGCATTTCGTCATTCAAGAACTGTTAAATTATTTAATTCATCACTGAAGAGGTTAATCCAACGGGAACAAAGCCATATTGGCGGATGTAATACGTAACGTGCCATCAATTTGAAATATCTCTCGACATAACCGTAGTATACATTGGTTATTCCTGAATTGGAATTGAATTTACATCATCAGTGAACAAAGTATTCCAACAGCTACAGTACATTAATGATGGCGGTACTCATTACTGGGTTACCAATTTTTTATATCTCGATGGATAGTGGAACTGCATAACCCGTTCCAGAAATGCTGTGGTGTATTCATCATCAGTGAGCAGGTTAATATAACGGCAACAGTTATATGCTGGTAGACGTACTAAATGCCGTACAGTCAATTGCAGATGTCACTAGCCCTAACCGCACTGTACATGGGTTATTCTAGAATTACTCTCAAATTCACGTTATTAGTGAACAGAGTGGCCCAGCGGTTACATTATAGGAATGATGGGTGTAAGTAGTACTCTGTTGCAAATTGCAAATATCTTGAGGGATAGTGGATCTGCATTTTGTCATTCTAGGATAGTTATAGGAATTTAATCATCGTTGCACAGAATATTCCAACGGCTATTGTGTTCTATTGGTGGATGTATTATGTACCGAAATAACAACTGCAAATATCTCAAGCGATAATCATAGTAAGTGACGAATATTCCAGAATTTCATTAGGATCTACATCAGTGAATATTGCTATTGAACGGCTACAATGCTGTGACGATGGCTGTACTGAGAGCTACATTCTCATTGCTTAATGTCTCGAAGGATAATGGATCCGCATATCTCGTTTTAGAATTGCTCTGCACTCTACATCATCAGTGAACAAAGCAGTCCATCGGTTACATTACTGCGACGGGTGGCGTTCTCGGAACTGTGCTGCCATTTGATAATATCCCGTAGGATATGTGACCTGCATTTTGTCATTCTAGAGATGTTATTGAATTTAAATCATCGCTGCACGCAATAATCCAACGGTTAGCGTGCTACGTTCGTGGATGTAGTACGTACCGTACTATCAATTGTAGATGTCTTTACCCGTAACTGCAATATGCATTGGTTATTACAGAATTGCTACGTCGTGTACATTATCAGTGAAAAAAGTAGTCCAACGTCTACAAAACTGCCATGATGGTTGTACTCAGTACAGTGTCGGCACTTGATAATTTGACGAGGGAAAATGGATCTGTATTTCTTGTTCCAGGATTGCTGTGGAATATACATCATCGGTGAACAGGTTGATACAACGACAAAAGTGACCTGATGGTAGGCGTAATAAATGCCGTGCTGTCAACTGTATATATCACTAGCGATAGGCGCACTATATATAGGCTGTTATAGAATCGCATTGGAAGTTACATTCTCAGCGAAGAAAGTAATCCAACGGCTATATCCCAGTGATGGTAGGTGTACCCAGTACCGTGTTGTAATTTGCTAATATCACTAGGGACGGTGGATCTGCATTATATCATTCCCGAATTGTTATAGAATTAAAATCATCATTGAAGAGAATAATCCAACGTCAACTCTGCTATATTGGTGGATATAATACATACTGTACCGACGATTGGAATTATCTCAAGCCGTAAACTTAATGTACTTTTATCGTTCTAGAATTGCATTGGAATGTTCATCATCAGTGAGCATTGTTATTGAACGGCCACAATAACGTGATGTTGGCTGTACTCAGTACTGTGTTGTCATTTGTTAATATCTCGAGGTATAATGTACCTGCTTATCCTGTTGTAAAGTTGCTGTGGAATATACACCATCCGTGAGCAGGTTAATACAACAACAACTATGACCCGTTGGTTGACGTGCAAGATGACGTACTGTCAATTGTAAATATCCCTAGTCATAACCGTAATATGCATACATTATTCTAGAATCACTTTCGAATTTACATTGTGAGTGGACAAAGCTGCCCATCGGCTACATTGTTGTGAAGGTGGGAGTACTCAATACTTCGTCCTAAATAGCAAATAACTCGAGATTCATTGTATCTGCATTTCGTCATTCTAGAGCTGTTACAGAAGTTAAATCATCATTGAACGGAATATTCCAACGGATACTGTGCTATATTGGTGAATGTAGTAAGTACCGTAATAACTATTAGAAATGTCTCAAGCGATGACCGTAATATATATCCAACATTCTAGATTTGCGTTGGAACCTACAACATCAGTGAACACAGCTATTGAACGGCTACAATGCTGTAAAGGTGGCTGTACTCATTACAGCGTTGTCATTTGATAATATCTCGAGGGATAATGGATCTGCATTACTCGTGTTAGGATTGCTGTGGAATATACATCATCAGTGCTCAGGTTAATCAAATGGAAACAGCGATGTGGTGGAATGTGTACTGAATGCCGTACTGTCAATTGTAAGTATCATCAGCCGTAATCGCACTATACATAGTTTATTCTAGAATCACCATCGTATTTATATCGTCAGTGAACAAAGTATCCCAACGGCTACATTTCTGTGATGTTCACTGAACTCAGTACTGTGTTCTCAGCTGTCAACGTCTCGAGGAACAGTGGTTCTGTATTTTTTCATTCTAGAATTGTTATAAAATTTATATCATCATTGAACAGTTTAATCCTACGGCTCCAGTGATGTTTTGGTGTATGTAATAGGTAACGTAACGTCAACTGAAAATTTCTCAAACCGTAACCGTAATATACAATTATTATTCCAGAATTGCCTTTTTTATTTCATAATTAGTGAACCATGCTTTTCATCGGCGACATTACTGTGTTGATGGCTGTCATCAATGTTGTGCCGTCAATCGTCAACTTTTTGAGGGATAATGGTCCTTCATATAACATACCAAAATTACAGTAGGGTACACACCTCCAACGACCAGCTTAAGCCAACGGCAACAGTGCTCTCTTCTTAGGTGTACCAATTACGGTTCTGTGAATTGTAGACATCACTAGCCACAACCGCACTGTACCTAGGTTACTATAGATTTATATTAGAATATCCATCAATAGTGGACATAGTCGTCCAAGTTCTACGTTAGTGAGGCGATGCCTTTACCCAGTACTGTGATGACAATTGATAATATCACGATGGTCAGTGTATCTGTATTCCGTCATTCAAGAATAGGCAAGAATAGAACGGAATAATTCATCGGCTACTGTGCTATATTGGTGGATGCAATAGGTACCGAAATGTTAGTGGGAAATATCTCAAGCAATATGAGCAATATGCAATGATTATACCATAATTGTGTTGGTTTCTTCATAGTTAGTGGAAAAAGCAGTCCAATCGTCTACACCGCTGTGATGGTGGCTGTAGTCTGTAATCTGTTGTCAATTGTTTATATCCCGATAGATATTGGATCTGCATGTGTCGTTCAAGAATTGCTGCGGAAGCAGCAGCATTAGTGTAAACGTTAGACTAACGGCAATAGATATCTGTTTGGAGACGTACCTAATGCTCTACTGTCAATTGTAAGTATCACTAGCAGTTACCGCACTGTACATAAGTTATTCCAGAATTACCTCAGAATTTACATTATCAGCGTACAAAGTAGTCCAGAGGCTGCATTACTCCGATGGCGAGTGTAGTCAGTACTGTGTTTTAAATTGCTAATATCTTGAGGGTCGGTGTATCTGTATTACGTCATTCTAGAATAGTTGTAAGATTTATGTCATCCAATCCAACGGCTACTGTGGTATGTCGGTGAATATAATAAGTAACGCACTGTTAATGGGATATATCTCAAGGAGTAAACGGAATGTGCAGTGGTCATTCCAGAAACATGTTCAAATGTCATCATCACTAAACAAAGTGTTCCAATCACTACAGTACCGTGATGATGGATGTATACAGTACCGTGTCATCAATCGTTAAAGCCTGGAGGCTGTGTGGATCTGTGTTTTGTAACTATGGAAATGCTATGAAACCGAAACCATCATTGGACATGCCGATACAGCCGCTGCTGTGATTTGCTAGTGGCTGAACTAAGTACACCAACCATAATTGCAGCCATCTCTAGTCATAACCGTAGTATACATTGATTCTTCCGCTATAGCTTGGAACTGAAGTTTTAAGGGAAGAGGTTGTCCAACCGTAACACTACTGTGATCATGGCTGTACTCACTACTTTGTTGTCAACCCTCATTGTCTCTAGGGAGAGTGTATCTGCCTTTGTCATTCTTGAATTAGTATAAGATCGAACTCATGAGTGGACAGATTAATACACGGGCAGCAGTGCTTTGTTGGTGGTTGTACTAATAACAGTTGTCCCAGTCGCACATACCTTTAGCTGCAACCGTATTGTACATTGATTTCTCTGTAATGGCTTGGAGATGGCGTTATCAGTGAGCAAAGCTGTTGAACTATTAGACAACTGTGATGATGGCTGTACTAAGGACTGTGTCGTCAATTGTTAATACCTTGAGGGTGCGTGGCTCCGTATTTTGTCATTTGAGTGTTGTTATTGAATTTAAATGATCACTGAGCAGATTATTCCAATGGCTACAGTGCTGTACTTGTGGACGTAGTATGTACCATACTCTCAGTCGGAAATACTTCCAGCCATAAGAGCAATATACATTGATCATCCTAGAATAGTTTGGAACTGACGAAATCAGTGAAGAATGTTATTCAGGTGCTGCACTACGGCGATGGTGGCAGTACACAGTACTGTGCTGTCAATTGCCAATGTCTCGTGGGATAATGGATCTGTCATTCGCCTTTCTAGGATTGCAATGGATTGTAGATCGTCGTTGAGCAAATTAATACAGCGGGTGCAGCGCTCTGTTGGCAGAGGTACTAAATGCCGTACTGCCAATTGTAAATGTCACTGGTCACAGGCGCACTATACACTGGTTATTCTGGAATCCATTTCTAATATACATAATCAGTGACCAAGTTATTCGAACGGATACACTACTGTGATAATGACTGTGCACAGGCCTGTGTTATGATTTTTAAATATCTTGTAGGTAAATGAGTAACCCCATGTCATTCCAGAGCAGCTTTATGGAGCAAATCATCATTGAACAGGGTAATACAGCGGCTCAAGTGCTCTGCTAGTAAATGGACGGATCCCCGTACTATCAATTTTAAATACCTCTAGCCATAACCGTAGTATGCATTTATTACTCTAGACTAATTTTGGAACGAACATTGTCAGTGAATAATGTTATTCATCCGATCCAATGCTGTGATGACAGCTGTACACATTACAGTGTCGCCAATTTTCAATATCTCGCGAGACGGCGTGTCTGTATTTTGTCATTCTAGAATTTTTATAGAATTTAATTCATCACTGAACAGATTTATCCAACGGCTACCACGCTATATAGATGGACATAGTATGTACCGTACTGATAACTTTAAACGTCTCTAGCCATAAAAGTAAAACACATTGACCATTCCAGAATTCCCTTGGAACTTGCACCATCAGTAAGCAAAGTAGTACAACGGCTACATGATTGTTACAATGACAGTACTCAGTACTGTGATGTCAATTGTAAATATCTCAGGGGTAGTGGATCTACCGTTTGCCATTTTAGAATGGCTATTATATATATAAATATCTCATGCCATATCAGTAATATCCTTTCATTGTACCAGTTTCGCTTTGGAATTTACATCATCAGCGCACAAAGTATTCCAACGTCTACATTTCCGTGATGATGGCTGTAATCAGTAGTGTATTGACAATTGTTATTGCTTCGAGGGTCAGTGGATCTATATTGCTTCATTCTAGAATTTTCATATAATTTAAATCATAATTGAAAATGCTAATCCTACCGCTACAGTGACATAGTGGCGGATGTAGAAGGTTCCGTGCTGTCAATTTTAAGTATTTCCATTCAAAACCGTTATATACATTGTCCATCCAAGAATTGATTTGTTATTTACATTATCACTGGACAAAGTTGTCCAACACCTACATTATTGTGATGATGGCTGTACTCAGTACTGGGTTGTCAATTGATAATTTCTCGCGGGTTAGTGGATCTGTATTTTCCATTCTAGAATTGTTATAGGATTCACATCATTGTTTGACAAATTGATACGACGGCTGCAGTATTATATTGGTGGATGTAGTAAGTACCGCACTATCGAAAGTATTCATCTCAAGCCATAACACTAATATACATAGATTATTCTAGAATTGTTATTTAATATACATGATCAGTGGACATTGTGGCCCATAGGCTATAACACAGTCATGATGGCGGAACTCAGGACTGTGATGTCATTTGCTAATATCTCGAGGGAAAATGAATCTGCATTTCTCATTCTAGGATTGCCGTGGTATATATATATCATCACTGAGCAAATTAACCCAAGGGCAACTGTGATCTGTTGAGAGATGTCCAAATTGCAGTGCTGTCAAATGTAAATGCCTCTAGCCGTAACCGTAAGATAAATTGATTACTCCAGAGACGCATAACAGCATTCATCATCAGTGAACAATGCAGTCCAACGGCTACATTACAGTGATTATGGCTGTACCCATTACTGTGACCTCAATTATTAATTTCTCAATTGAGAATGGACTTCCATTTACCTTTCTGCAATTGCTGTTGAATTTACATCATCAGTGACCAATTTAAACCAACGGTGGCAGTGCTCCCTAGTTAGATGTACCCATTGCCACACTGTGAATTGTACATATCACTGGCCATAACCGCAATGTGCCCATGTAATTCAGGAATTACTTTAGAACTCCCGTCATCTGTGAACAAAGTTGTCCAACGTCCACGTTATTGTGATGACGGATGTAATCAGTCCTTTGTTGTCAATTGTTTATATCTCGAGGGGCATTGGTCCAGTATTTTGACATTCTAGAATTGTCATAGATTACAAATCATCACTTGACAGGTGCATGCAACTGCTATCGTGCTATATTGGTGAATGTAGTAAGTTCCGTTCTATCAGTATTAAATATACCAAGCCAAATCCGTAATGTACATTGATTATTCTAGAATTGCTTTAGAACCTGCATTACCGGTGAATAATGTTATTCAACGGCTACATTACTGTGATGATGGCCTTACTCAGAGCTGTGTTGTTAATTGTTAATGTCTCGAGGGACAGTGCATCTGCATTTCTCGTTGCAGAACTGTTGTACAATATACAACTCCAGTGGCCATCCTAAGCAAAAGGCAAGAGTGCTCTGTTGGTAGTCATACCAATTACCGTAATATGAATTCTGTACATCACTAGCCATAACCGTATTATGCATACCCTTTTCCAGAAATACACGGGAACTTACATCACCAGTGAACAAAGTAATCCAGCGTCTACATTACTGTGATCATAGTTGTAGTCATTACTGTGTTGGCAATGCTGAATATTTCGAGGGTCAGTAGATCTGTGCTTTGTCATTCTAGAATTGCTATAGAGGTTAAACCATAATTGAACGGAATAATCCCACGTATACACGGATGTATTGGTGGATGTAGTAAGTACGGTGAGGTCAATTTTAAGTATTTCACGCCATAACCGTTATATACAATTATTATTCAAGAATTGCATTGGAATATACATAGTCAGTGAGTAATGCGATCCAACGGCTACATTACTGTGGTGAAGGCTGTAGTGAGTATTTTTCAGTCAATTGTTAATATACCGAGGGTAAGTGGATCTGTATTTTGACTTTCTACTATTGTTATAGAATTTAAATCACCATTGAACAGCTTAATCCAACGGATGCAGCGCTATACTAGTGGACGTGATAAGTACCGTACTGCAGTAGGAAATATCCCAAGATATGGCTGTACAATACATTGATTAGACCGAGATTGCTTTGGAATTCTCAACATCACTGAACGAGGAACTCCAGCGGCTACAGTACTGTAATAATGGACGTACTAAGTACAGGGTTGTCGACTGTTAATATCACGAGTGATACCGGTTCTATCGATTGCATCCTAGAATAGC
Organism: Eufriesea mexicana; assembly: GCF_001483705.2. Classification (NCBI taxonomy): domain Eukaryota; kingdom Metazoa; phylum Arthropoda; class Insecta; order Hymenoptera; family Apidae; genus Eufriesea; species Eufriesea mexicana. The sequence goes on from NW_016909041.1 coordinate 24,491, forward strand.
TATAATATCTAAATCATCATTGAACATATTATTTCAAAAGAATCAGTGCTCTCCTGGAAGGTGTAATAATTACCGTACTCTGAATACTATACGTCACTATACATAACCGAAGTATACATATTTGATTCAAGAGTTACATAAGAATTTTCATCATCAGTGAACATTGTAGTCCATGCTTACATTACTGTGATGATAACTGTAATCTGTACTGTGCTATCAATTGTTAATATATAGAGGGCCAGTGGATCTGTACCTTGTCATTCTAGAATTGTTATATAATTGAAACCGAAACTGAACAGATTAATCCAACCCCTACTGTGATATGTTGGGGGATGTAATGAGCGCAGTAAGGTCAATTTTAAATATTCCATGCCGTAAACGCTAAATACAATGGGTATTCCATATTTCCTTTGGAATTTGCGCCATTTTTGAGCAGAGCATTAAAACGATTGCACTATTGTGTGGATGACTGTACTCAGGGCTGTCTTGTAAATTTTTAATATCTCGAGGTACAGTGGATCTGCCTTTTGCCATTCTAGAATAGCAATTAGATACAAATCATCATTGAACATATTATTACAGCGTCAGTAGTGCTCTGACGGTAGATGTAATAAATTACGTATTTTGAATAGAAAAAATTTCACTAGACGCGACCTTACTATGCACTGGTTATTGTAGAGACACTTTCGAATTTACATCATCAGTGAAATAAGAAGTACAACCGAAACACTAATGTGATGATGGTTGTACACAGCACTGCCTGGTCAATTGTTAAATCCTTGGGCGTTAATGGTTACTGTACTTTATAGTTCTGGAAGAGCTATAAAATTTAAGTCATCATTGAACAGATTAATACAACGGCTGTAGTGCTCTGCTGGTGGATGTATTAAGTACCGTGCACTCATTTCGAAGTGTCCGTAGCCATGAACGTACCAAACATTTACTATTCCGAATTTGCCATGGAAATGTCATTATCAGTGAACAATGTTATTCAGCAGCTACAATACTGTGATTATGGCTGTACTCAGTACTGTGGTATCAACTGTTAATACCACGAGTGGAAGTGGATCTCCATTTATCGTTACAGAATTGCTGCATAATATACAACTTCAGTGACCAATCTAATCAACCGGCATCAGTGCTCTGTCTGTAGACCTACTAATTACTGTGCTGTGAATACTAAGCATGACGGTAGTATACGTATTATATTCCAGAAATACATAGGAACGTGCATAATCGGTGAACAAAGTAATTCAACGTCTACGTTACTGTGATCATAGCTGTAATCTTTACTGTGTTTTCAATTCTAAATATTTCGAGTGCCAGTAGATCTGTATGTTGCCGTTTTAGAAATGTTATGGAATGTAAATCATAATTGGACAGGCTAATCCAATCGCTACAGTGATGTGTCGGTGGATGTAAGGAGTACCGTACTGGTAATTTAAAGTGTTTCATGCCGTAACCGATATATACAATCATTATTCCAGAATAGCATGGAAGCTACAACCTCATTGGACAAGGTAGTCTAACGGCTACTGTAATGAGGTGATGGCTGTGCTCAGTACAGTGTTGCCAAGCGTTAGTGTCACGAGGGATAAGGTTTCAGTCGTTTGAATTCCAGAATAGCTACAATATTTAGATAATCATTGAACAGATAATTCCAGCGGCATCAGTGCTCTCATGGAAGATGTACTAGTTACCGTACAGTGAATTCTAAATGTCACCAGGCGTACCCGTAGTATACATAGATTATTTAGGAATTACTTATGCGTTCTCGTCTTCAGCGAACAAAGTAGTTCAACGCTTACATTACTGCGATGGTGACTGTAATCTGTACTGTGTTGTTAATTGTTAATACCATGAGGGTCAGTGGATCAGTATTTTCTCATTCTAGTACTGTTATTGGAAATAAATCATAATTGCACAGATTAGTCCAACAGCTACTTTGTTGTATTGGTGAATATAGTGAGTACCGTACGGTCACTTTTATTTATTTAAAACCATAACCTTAATATACAATCATTATTCCATCATTGCTTTGGAATGCACACCAGTAGTGATCAAAGTTTCCCGACGGCTAAACCACTGTGAATATGACTTAATTCAGTGCTACGTTGTAAATTGTTAATGTCTCCAGGTATAATGGATCTGTCTTTTGTCACTCCAGAATGGCTATGAAATCCAGATCATCATTGAAGTGATTAGCACAGCGGCTGTAGTGATCTGTTCGTAGATGCACTAAATGACGTACCATCAATTGCAAAAATAGCACTAGTCATAAGTGCACTATAAATTGGTTATTCCAGGATCACATTCGAATTTACAACATCAGTAATAAAAGAAGACCAATGTTTCGAGAGATAATGGATTCGTCCTTTTTAAGTGTAGAGTATCTATAAAACCTAAATCATTGTTGGACTGGTTAATAAAGCAGATGCAGAGCTCTGCTGGTGGATGTACTAAGTACCATGCACTCAGTTGGAAATATCTGTAACCATGACCGCACTATACATTTATTATTCTAGATATGCTTTGGAACTGACTTTCTCAGTGAACAATGTCGTTCAACAGTTAGAACACAGTGATGATAGCTGTGCTCAGTACGGTGTTATCAATTGCTAATATCACGAGAGATAGTGGATCTGCATTTCTCGTTCCAAAATTGCTGTGTAATATACTACTTCAGTGTACAATCTGATCCAACGGCAACAGTGCTATGTTGGTAGACGTGTCAATTACCGTGCTGCGAATTCTGAAAAAAGGATAACCATAACCGTAGTATACATAATGTATTCCAGTAATGCGTAGGAATTTACATCATCGGTGGACTTAGTATTTCAACGGCTAGATTACTGTGATGATAACAGAGCTCAGTGCTGTGTTGTAAATTGTTAATTTCTCGAGGTATAATGCTTCTGTCTCTTGACATTCTCGAACTCCTATAAGACGGAAATCGTCATTGATCAAAATAATGCAGCAGCTACCGTGCTCTGCTGATGGATGTAATACGTACCGTACTGTAAATTGGAATTATCTCAAGCCACAACCGTAATATACAATGATTATTGCAGAATTGCTCTCGAATTTACATCATCAGTGAACAAGGTCTTCGAGCGGCTACGGAGCAGTGATTATGGCTACTGAGTAATGTGTTGTCCATTGTTAATACCTCGAGGGATAATGGATCTGTCTTCTGTCACTCGAGAATATATATAAAGCCTTGGACATCATTGAACAGACTAATACAGCAGATGCCGTGCCCTGTTTGTGGTTCTACTAAGTAACGTAACCTCAGTTGGACGCATCTCATGCCATAGCCGTACTACACGTTGATTATTCTAGAATCGCACTCGAATTTCCATCATCAGTGTACAAAGTTGTCCAACGGATACAGTACTGTGATGATAGATATACTCAGTACAGTGTTATCGATTGCTAACGACTCGAAGGATAATGGATATGTCATTTGTCATTCCAAAATTGCTATGAATTCGATATGATCGTTTAACAGATTAATGCAGCGGTTGCAGTGTCTGCTGGTGGAAGTAGTAGGTACCGTACAGTAAATTGGAAGTACGTCAAGGCATAACCGTGGTATACAATGACTGCTCCATAATTGCCTTCGAATTTACATCATGAGTGGACATGGTTGTCGAACGGCTACAGAGCTGTGATGATGGCTATACTGAGTAATGTGTTGTCAGCAGTTAATACCTCGAGGGATGGTAAATCTGTCCTTTGTCATTCTCGAAAGGCTATAAAATCTGACTCAGCACTCAACGGATTAGCATAGCGGCCGCAGTGCTCCGCTGGTGGATGTAATAATTACCGTACTACGAATTGTATACATCACAAGGCATAACCATAGTGTACATAGCTTATTCCAGAATTACTTCCGAATTTGCATCATCAGTGAATAAATCAGTCCAACGTCTACATTGCTGAGAAGTTGACTCTACTCAGTACAGTGTTTTCAATTGTTCGTTTCTCGTCGGACCGTGAGCCTGTAATTTGCTATTCTAGGGTCGCTGTGGAACATAAATCATCAATTGAAAGTTTAATCCGTCGCCTAAATTGTTCTATTGGTGGATGTACTATGTACCGTACTGTCAATTGGAAACATCTCAAGCCGCAACCGTAATATACATTGATTATGTCACAACTGTAATGGATTTTACATCATGTGTGGACAAAGTTGTCGAAAGGCTACAGTACTGTTATGATGGCTGTACTCAGTACTGTGTCGAGAATTGTCGATATCTCGATTATCTGTAGGCCTGTCTTTTGTCATTATAGTATTGTTATAGAATTTTGATTATCATTGAGAAGATTAATCCAACAGCTACAGTGCTATATTGGTGGATGTAATATGTACCGTACTCTCAATTGGAAATAAATCGAGCCGTAACCGTAATATGCTTTGATTTTTCGAGAATTGCTTTGGAAATTACTTCATGCGTGGACAAAGTGTTCCTGCAGCTGCTGTACTCTGTCGGTGGTTGTACTCAGTAATGGATAGTCAATTAATAATACCTCGAGGTATAATGGATCTGTCTTTTGTCACTCTAGAATATATATAAGATTTTAGTCTTCATTCTGCAGATTAATACACCGGCTGCATTGCCCTGCTTGCTGATTTACCAAGTACCGTACTGTTAGTTGGACATATCTCAAGCCACAGCCGTACTATGCATTGAATATTCAAGAATCACTTTCGAATTTCCATTCTCAGTTCACAAAGTAGCCCAACGTCTATATTCCTGAGGTGATGGGTATACTAAGTACTGCGTTGTCAATTGCTAATATCTCGAGGGATAATGCAGCTCTGTTTTGTCATTCTAGAAATGTTATAACATATCCATCATCATAGAACAGATGTACACTGCAGCTGCAGGGCTCTGCTGGTGGAAGCACTGAGTACCGTGCGGTCAATAGGAAATATACCATGACAGGACCTTACAAAGCATTTGTTATGAAAGAATTGCTTTGGAAATTGTATCATCAGTGAACAAAGTAGTAGAGTGGCTAAATTACTGTGATGATTACTGTACTCAGTAAGGTGCTGTCAACTGTTAATATCTCGAGGGATAATGGATCTGCGTTTTTCATTCTAGCTTTGCTGTGCGATATAAATAACCGGTGATCAGACTAATACAACGGCAGTGGAGCTCTCTTGATTGATGTGCTGTGTGCCGTACTGTCGGCAGTTACCGCCTCTAGGGATAAACGTATCATGCAATGATTATCCTAGAGTTGCTTGGAAATAAAAGCCATCGGTGAACATATTATTCCAACGGCAACAGTGCGCTGTTGCTGGATGTACTAAGTAAAGGACTGTCGTTTGTATATATCTCTAGGAATACCCATACCGTACATTGATTATTCTAAGGTTGCACTGGAACATACATCATCAGCGAGCAAATAATCCACCGCCAATAGCACTGTGATGACCGCTGTACTCAGTTCTGTATTGTCAATTGCTAATATCGCGAAATATTAATTGCTGAATTCAATTCCCAAGCCATTCCAGTATATTCACTGTATATTACGTTTATCTCTAGAGACGGTTGCTATTGACGTTACGGTACGCAGTACAAACACGAGAGCACTATTGCCGTTGGATTAGTCTGCCCACTGATGATGTATATCTTTCAGCATCTCTAGAACGAAGAATACAGTTACATATTTTCTCGTGGTATTGACATATGGCCACAAAGTAATGAGCACAGCCATAATCGCAGCACTGTAGCCGTTGGACTGCTCTGTTCACTGTTGAAAATTCCATAGAAGCTCTGCGATGAAAGTACACAGATCCTTCATCTCTCCGCGTGCTAAGGATTGACAAAACGTTACAGGGTTCAGCCGTCATCACCGTACCGTTGCCGTTGGAATAATACGTTTATTGATTGCATAAGTTCCAAAGGCATTCTGGGATAATTAATGCAAAGTACGGTTATGGCTGGAGAAATTAATAATTGACGTTACGGTACGTTGTACATACGCAGGTAGAGATAGATAGACGTTGGATTAATATGCTCACTGACAATGAATATATAACTGCAATTTTAGAATGACAAAACTCAAATTAATTATTCCCCAGGAAATTAAAAATTGACAACACAGCACATAGCAGGGCCGTCATCGCAGTACTGTTGCCGATGGATTAAATTGAACATTGATACATTTATTTCCAAAGGCATTCCATAATAATAAATGTACTGTACGGGTATGGCCAGAGATATGTGCAGCTGACATTATAGTGCTTAGTACATCCACCAGCAGTGCACTGCAGCCACTGGATTACTCTGTTCAATGATGATTTGTGTATTATTGCAATTGTGGAATGACAAAGGGTAGATGATTTCGAAATGCATACAGTTGACAACACAGTACAGAGTGCAGCCGCCATTACAGCGCTGTAGCCGTCGTAATACACTGCTCACATATGTAAATTCGAAAGAATTTCTAGGACGACAGTCCACAGATCCATTATCCCTCGATCTATTAACAATTGGCAGCACAGTACTGAGTACAGCCATCGTCACAGTGCCGTAGTCGATGGATTATTCGCATGCACTGATGATGAGACTTCCAAAGCAGTTATAGAATAATCAATGCATAGTAGTGTTATGGCGAGAGATATTTACGACAGGCGGTACGGTACTGGGCACATACGCAAGCAGTTGTCGATCCCGGTTGGAGTAATATGCTAACTGATGATTTACATTTCACTGCAATTCTAGTTGGACAAAGCGCAGATCCATTAACCCTCGAGAAATTATCAACTGACAATACAGTAGGAAGTGCAGCAATCATAACGGTACTCTAGCCGTTGGATTAACATCATCTTTGACGATTCAAATTCCGCTGACATTCTAGAATAATAAGTGTATAGTACGCTTGTGGCTTGGATTAATGTTTTCAATGACGATTTGCTTCTGTATCAATCCTGAGATGACAAAGTACAGTTCCATTATCCGAAGCAATATTGATAATTGGCAATCCAGTGTTGAATACAACCCCCCCCCCCCACCCGTCACTGTAGCCATTGGACTACGTTGTTCACTGAGGGAAATTGAAGCGGTGTACTAGAATTAAAATTCATAGGTGCACAATCAGATGACATATAAACATTAGACAACGCAGTACCCAGTACAGCCATCATGAGTGCATTGTAGCCGTTAGTGTTACCTTGTTCACTGATGATTTAAGTTCCGAAGCCACTTTAGAGTTATCAATGTATGTTGCGGTCATGGCTCGAGAAACATACATCTGCCATTACGGTCCTTAGTACAGCCACCATCGCAGCACTGTAGCCGCTCCACTACTTTGATTACTAAATTCCAAAGAAATACTAGAACGTCGTTACGCATATCCATCATCCCTCGACGTATTAACGACTGTCAACACAGTATCGCGTACGGCCTTCGCTACGTTACGGTAGCCGCTGGATAACCTTGCTCATTGACAACTTAAATTCTGCAGCCACTCTGGAGTAATCAATGCTCAGTACTGTTATGGCTAGAGAAATATGCAACTGACATTACATTGCTAAGTACAGCCATCATCGCAGTAATGTATCCTTTGTAATACATTGATGAGCTATGTAAATACCAAAGCTATACCAGTATTACAATACGCGGATCCATCACTCTCGTCACATTAACAATTGACAACACAGTGCTGAGTACAGCCATTATCACGGTATGGTAGCCGTTGGGCTATTTTCTTCTTTAATGATTTAAGTTCACCAGCCATTCTTGAATCATCAATGTATAGATAAGTTATGCCCAGAGACATCTACAGCTGACATTACGGAGCGTCGCATATCTATCAACAGAGCACTGTTTTCGTAGGATGAGTCTGTTCACTGGTGATACATATTCCACAGCAATTCTAGAATGATAAACGCAGATCCTGTATACCTCGAGATATTAAAAACTGATAACACAGTACTGAGTATAACCATCGTCAAAGTACAGTAGCCGTTGGACTAGCTTCTTCATTCAAGATACAAATTCCGCAGCCATTGTAGAATAATCCATGTATAATGCGTTTGTGGCTGGAGATATTTACAATTGACGTTACGGTACTTATTACATCCACCGAAACAGCACCGTAGATGGTCGATTAATTTGATCCCTGATGATTGGAGTTACATAGCCATAATACAATGACAAAGAGCTTATTCATTATAGGTCGAAACATAAATAATTGTCAGAACAGTACTAATTACTGCCACCTATACGATACTATAGCCACTGAAATAATTTTTTCACTGATGACATGAATTCCACAGCAGTACTGGAATAACCAATGCATCGAACAGTTATGGCTAGTGATATTTAAGATTGGCTGGTCGGTACTTGGAACGACCGCAATGAGAACACTCTGGCGCCTCGTTTAATCTCTTCAATGCCGATACAAATTGTACATCAATTCCAGAATGACAATAGACAGATACATTAGCGCTCGATATGCTAACATTTGAAACAGCACAACCATAATCACAGTACTGCAGTCGCAGGAATAATTTGATCACCGATGACTTAATGGCATAGGAACTCTAAAATAATCAATGTATATTTCGGTTATGGGTGGAGACATTTACGATTAACAGTACTGTACTTGCCACATCCATCGGCAGCGCACTGTAGCAGTTGGGTTAATCTGTTCACTAATTACATGAATTCCTGGGCAATTGGAGGACCATCAATGTATTAGTCAGTTATTGCTGGAGACACTAACAATTGACATTACGGTAGTTATTACATCCACCAACACTGCAATGTAGCAGTTTGATAGATATGTTCGATCACCACTTAAATTCCACAGCACTTTAGGATAATCAATGGGTAGATCTGTTGTTACTAGAGATATTTATAATTGGCAGTACTGTGCTTAGGACAGCCACCAACAGATCACGCTTTCCGTTGGAATAATCTGCTCACTGTTATTACAAAATCCTTAGCAGTTATAGTATGACAAATGGTTTGATCATATATCGATAGTGATGCGGAAAATTGACAGTGCAGAACTGAGTGTTCTCGTCTTTACGCTACCACTGTCCTTGTGGTGCTCTGTTAGCAGAACAGATATGTTCATCTTCCATTGTACAATTGTCAATGGATAAAGTAATTGTGAATGGAGGCAATGACATAAGTCAATAGAATACAGAGTACAGCCATGATCACTGTGTTGTAGCCGTTGGACTAATTTGCTCGCTGAAAATTTAAGCACAATAGCAATTCTAGAATGTACAACGTATAGATCAATCAACGATAGTAGAATTGAGAGATGACAATATTTTACTGAGTTTAGCCATCTTCACTGTGTTGTATCCATTGGACTAATACGATCGCTGATGATCTACGTTCTTTAGCAAATGTATAACCATCAATGGATATAGCAATTGCCGCAGGGGACATTGACATATATCAGTACATTACTGGTTGTAGCCATCAGCATTGCACTCTATACGATTGGTCATATTGTTCACAGATGATTTAAATTCGGGAGCAATTCTAATGTGGCGGAGGGCAGATCCACTATCGCTCGAGATATTATCAATCTACAAAGCAGTACTGATTTGCGCCATCATCCAGACACTGTATCCGTTGGATTAACTTGTTCACTGATGATAAAATTTCCACGCCTATTCTAGCGTAATCTATGTATAGACCAGCTGTTACTTGAGATATTTATAATTGACATTGCGGTGACTCGTATGTCCACCAGCAGAACGCTATAGCCCTTTGGTTCTTCTGCTCAACGACGATATATGTACTATATCAATTCTAGAATGACAAAAGGCAATTCCATTATCGCACGTGATGGTAGCAACAGACAAAACTGTACTCAGCACAGTCATCATCAAAGTATTGCAGACTATCTTTTTATTTCATAACTGCTGACCTATATACCACTGCAACTTAGCATTATCAATTTATGTGTCACTTATGATTTGAGATATTTAAAATTGGCATATCGGTACTTAGTGCAACCACCAGCAGAGCGCTACAGCCGTTGTATAAACCTGTCCACTAACGATTCAGTCATCATAGCAGTTCTAGAATGGTCAACGGATGGATCACACATCGGTAGTGATATTGATAGATATCTGCGAAGAAATGAGTGTGTCCGTTTACGCTACACTACAGCCATTGCATAAATACGTCCGCTGATCGTCTAAGATCTTCAGAAATTGTAGAGTGTTCAATGGGCGGAGCTGTTTTCTCTAGAGGCATCGACAAGTGTCAATACCGTACTGTGCATAGTCGTCGCCAGAATACTGTAGCTGTTGAATTTACTTGTTCCCTGGTGATTTAAATTCCACGGCAATTCCAGCATATTTAATGAATAGAACAGTTGTGGCTAGAGATATTTGCAATTGTCATTACTGTACAAGGAACAGGCATCAACAAATGACTATATCCGTTGGGCTAATCTATGCTCAGAACCTCTAGAACGTTTAGTGGACAGAGCAAATGACGCTAGGGACGTTGACGTATGTGAATAGACTACTGAGTATAGCCAGCTGCAGAACAACATCTAGCGGAGTGATCTATGCAATGGCGATTTAATTTCCGGGGCTAATCTATAATAAACAATATATAGATCAATTGTGTCTAGAGCACATTACAGTTGACTATACGGTACAAACTACAGCCTCCAATACAGAACTACACCCGTTAGAGTAGTCTATTCATGGACGACTTTAATTCTGCAGAGATTCTGCAATGATCAAAGGATGTCTCAATTGTAGCCGATGATACAAGCAATTGACAATACAGTAACGATTATGGCCATCACCATAGCTCTACGGCCATTGCATTAACTTAATCTCTGTTCGTATACGTTCTTCAGAAATTCCCGAATGAATATCGTTTTTCACCGAGTAAAAAACAATTCGTGCACCTTCAGCGCAGTTTGAATACAGTTTGAGCGAACTCTTAGAAGAATTGGTTTTCTTGCGGTAAAGTTCTTTTACTGCTTCCGAAATGCACATAATACTATTCCAGTATGACATAAATATTCAGCAACAGAAGGATTGTTTGGTCGCGGTTTGAGCGAATTCTTAGGAAATTTGCCATTTTTGGGCGAAGACTTACTACTGCTTTATAACTGCATTGAAACACGTCGTTCTAGTAATATCGCAAGTTTCTTGCAACTTCGACGCCATTGGATTACAGTTTCAGCGAATGTAAGGAAAGCTTTCTTTTTCTTGTCGCAAAACTTTACTACTGCCGCAGATCTGCACCAACAAGTCTTATTTTAGTAATATCACGCACTTCATGCAATTTAAGCGGTGTTTGATTTCATTTGTGTAGTCTGCCAACTTTTACTGACAGGTGTAGCGTGCCGCATTAACTCTACAATACTCATTATATAACGGAATATATAGCAAAAGAGCGAGCCAATAAAGGACATTTACTGCATAAATATAAGAACCGGTAGAATAAGGGTGATCCAATAAAGTACATAACATAACAATATGATAACTAGGTCGCGTGATCCGTGCATCCGCTTTTCCAGCGTCAAAGCGACTTGTACGGGCCGAGATGACGCGTCCCGTTTCTGAATGCACAGCCACCGACCAGACCAAAACGTATGAAGGAGACATGGTGGCGAGGAAAGGAGCTTGGTCCGCCTCGCCCGCCGATCACGCTTTCCTCGCCGCACGATCCTCTCTCCACGCTCTCTGATGATGGTCCTCTCAGCATGCTGTTGCCTTGAGTGTCACGTTCTTGGTTTTCAAACATTTGCGCTTCGAAAAATTTTCGCGATGTACACTTAACAATTCGAAACTTTTCTTGAATGTGCCTATGACATCCGGTTATTGCCATGTATGGTGAAATGAGAATAGAAAATCACGAATACTTCATTTCCATCTTTCACGTGAAGTTACTTCTATTTCAGATATTATCATATAGTCGTCACTTAAGCTAAACGAGCATGTTAGCGGTGCGAGGAACATGAGATCACCTTTCTCGAATTGAGTATGGACACTTCCTTGGATTCAATTTGTGAACCTTGTTCTCACGACTTACACTGTTTGTGTTCTATTATATTCATATTTCTATGCAAATTTCTCGCTGACATTCCATCGCTCTAATTGTTACGTATGCGACAGCAATTCAACGGTTGGTATGTATTGCATACGAAAGCACTTTACCGATGCTAATGATACTATACTGCTTCGTCTGAAAACATTCATTGCAAATTAGGTTCCTATAATTTCAGCGTAGCCCTCATCGTTAAAATCACCTATTAATTATCTGTACGTTGCTTCGCATTATTATACATACTGCGACTAATTTTCGGAAAATGTTCCAGCTTATTCCATGCTTGCACACTTAAAGGCAGAACCATACATTTCCTTCCTGAGCTTTATTCCATTAGATTATTGAAGTGCTTATATCAGCACCAGAAGAAATATTTTCCACCTTCATTCATTGTTTTAACCATTACCTTCAGAATCTTAACGAAACTATTTTTAGCTTTCTAGTAATATTTCCTTAAACACACTGTAACTTTATTTCGCGTCAATTCCGTGCAATCATGCTATTCACGTCGTGGGCCACCCATACTTAATTACCAAGCATTCCAATTAAGATTTCGGATACAAATTGTATAAATCGTATTCCTGCTCGGAAATTCCCGGCGATTTTTGGATGGACAATGCACGCAATTTTATTCAATTCGGTCAAACCGCGAACTTGTCATTTATGTCCAAGCGGGAGTAATGCATTTCGAAACGCTCCTTTGCGAGGCATTCACATTCTTATCTAGCATAGGCCTACCTATTTTCATAAATATTCAACAATTTTCATAAAAAACTAGGAAATACAATTCAATTATGATAATACGAAGCAAACGGAATAATCTGGAATTAACCCTGATACGAACTTGACCAAACGAGGCATCTGCTAACTATCTCATATGCCGTAATTGCCAAATCTCTTTGAAATTCGTACAGAGAGTCGTACCTTAAGTTGGAAAACTTATTTTCGTTCATGGTAATTCTAGTGGAAAGTAACTAACTGAGAAACAATCGTAAGATCGTTTACATGCAGAGAAAAATAAATTGAGGTTAATGATGAAATGGGTCAGAATAAAAATTTGAATACTATGGATACCTTGGAAATATATTTTTACGTAGTTCATAAATATTTCCATACTTGTGTACGTCGTTTATGTATAATGCGAATAGATATCTAACGACGTTAGATTATATTGTAATGACATAATACGGATAGATGCATTATAACACTTTTATATTAAAGAGATCTGTAAAAATAAGATAACACTCTGTAGCTTTCAAATTCTAAGCATGATTTTGCTAGAATATGTACCCTAACGTTCCCAATAGGTCACGGAAAATATAGAATTTGCTAAAATCTTGTAATTTTTATCAATTCTGACCAAAAATTGAGAAACTTAGTCGATAATCTATAGTTCTCAGGGAAAGTATAGCTATGCCACAAATGACAGTATAACACTATTTAAAGGAACAAAAGGAATACAACAAGGCTAGCTAGTTCAGCACAACAAAGCACTGAATGAGGATGCACGGGTCAATTGGATATAATTTACAACATAATTCAAAGCAACACATTTAACAGGACTCCATGCTATCGAACAAATTATTCCGATAACCTATGCACCTTCATTTAAATTGCATACTAGTCCTATAGGAATAGCGCGATACCAGTTATTACATTTAGCTTCACTTCATATTGGACAGCCCATGTTAGTTTCGTGCCATACCTAAGAATTCATACACTCATCGCACATTTTAACCACTTTAGAAAGAACCAGGGAAATCTTTGTTATCCTTTTTGCTTATAAAGTTCTCCGTAGCCTTGTAAACTCATCTGATATATAGAAAAAATCCTCAATCAATGTTCCAACCTTTTATTCAACATGATAGTATCTTTATTATTCACGAAACCATAAATCGGCTTTTGCATACCGCCCAGTTATTAAAGTAAGTGTCTCTAATGTTAACAATACATATTCCACCTTATATTTATTCAGTCTATCCATTCACAGTATAAAGCATCAGTTGTATCGCACCCCTCTGTAGGAAGTTCTTCTTATCTTATACTTATATATACTTCGTCTATTTGAATATTTTTATATTTATACTTTCACATCTATTTCCTCGTTTTATTTTTATTTTCCTTTGTTACCGTTAACGTTTTTACTCACTGTAATAGATTTCTTGTAATTTTTCAGAACGATTAATCCGGTTCAGATAAAGCTTTAAGTAAGTAAAATAGATATTAATATAGGTTGCGATATAGAGAAATAACTCATGCGGACGGTCAAACCATATTAAGCTATCCAGTTAATGAATGTTCCAAGTTATTTGCTCCGAATAATAAAAAAACTGTTGAATAACACCTTGAACAGCAAATTCAGTCCACCAGCCAACATTAATTAAAATAACAAGCTGCACAATACTTCAATGCATATAGCAAAATTACCAAGAACCAGGAATCCGGGAATAAATCTGTGCCATGTGAATAAACAAACCTTCCCATAACAAACAACCTTGTATGATTAGACGGAAATGAATGCAAAAAACTACCAAGAATATCGAGGGAGAGATCGCCGGTGGAATCTTTAACGCAAGGAATGTCATGCCAATGGCTTCCCGATATCGAATATGTAGCCAGATCTGGTATTCCTGCCCTTCGAAGTATCTCTTCGGTTTCTTATTTTTCAGCCTCGAGCGAATTCCAAATGCATCCTTGTCGAATCTGCGAAACCGTGGATCTTCGTTCACGGGCCCGTTTGCCAGGAGAATATTGAAATGGTGGCACCATGACGCCGTTAATACTATACTTTGCCCTAACGACATGTATCACATTCAGATAAGCAGTATCAGGCGATTAACTTATGCCAGCTGTCCAGCCCCGCAACGGTGATGGGGATAAACACCCAAACGCCCCGTATTTGGGGATTGGGATATGCTCAATCATCCCGAACCGAAAGTGCCGCAGGGCACAACCGGTTCTGCCAACTTGACTAGTTAGGATGACAGCCCGATCGCCTTCCTCGGTGTTGGAGCGGGACATTTCTACATCCCTACTGCCTCAGCAGAATATCGCCTGAGCTGTGCGATGCGCTACTCCCCTGCCGGGCTTCAAGAGCACTTATCTGCGATGTAGGCTCCAACCACTGCAACCGCGAAGATATCACAGCGACCGACGGACTGAATACACATAGGAAGTCGACCAGGGCTAAATCGGTTTCCCGTAGTACCGGTGACCACGTGCGAACCGGTCATTCCGTTCCCGGCGAGCCACCACGTTTCTGAGGCTGCCAGCACACCTCGACGTAGGTGCACGTCAGCTAGACAGCATGGGTTCGGCAATCCCATACTACGTCCGATCAACGTCGGCTGTAGCCCCTGCGGGGTGTCGCAAGGGCAACAACTAATGTTTCGAAAGATTCTTGGCGCCTTTGCGCTGATTTGCTGCACCTGCTGCACTTTTGGATATAGCGGCATATGTTGGTTTCGAATTTAAGATCATCATCGTGCCTATCAAAAGAGCATGGTCCAACCAGCGGAGGAAGTCAACCCGCACTTTATCCTTAGTTAGCTTAAGGAGTACGCTGGTGGAGGCACACTATTTGGCGTATCACACTTGGGCCACTTCAGGTCAGGCATGGGTAAGAGATCCAACCGAATGTCTCCATGGCCCGTCGTCACTCCCACTTACGCATCCAGTGGCATGCGCGCACGCATGGGACACCACCCACTGGATCCCGAGGGCACCATGTGTCGTAAGGACAAGTATTGTGTGCGTTATCCGGTCCCGCCAATTGGCGACCGCGCCGTATCTCGAGCTAATGCTGTATAGCGGCTCCGCGAAAAAGATGTTATTGCACTTTCTAGCGACACCGCTGCATGGGAACGCGTGTGTAGGTGTTGAACACGCGGCTTGGAAAAACCATGCCCTCACCATTGAAGGATCATGGGACAAGTTGGACCAACCCTTGCGACAAGCAGCTCACTTGACCGAGCCTCTAGGCCGCCTCGCGTTCTGGAGTCTCGTTAACAGCGGGAGTCACGTGGAGGCGGAACTGCCAACTTTCGCTCGGCCCCAGCAGGATAGCATTCGCCGATAGTACCGCACCGCCACGGAATCTGTGGATACCGCCTGCGTTGACGGTCGCAGGGCCCTTACCTGTTGTACCTGCTTCTTCTTGTCCTCCTGTGATGGACATGGTTCTCTCCTCTGGCAGTCTTCTTACTTTGACCCTGTTGGCTGCTTCCTCCTTAGCAGCAGATGGTCCTGTTCCGGTAGTATACCGCTTGGGCCAGCCTTGTGCTTCTTCTTTGTTCTATTTTTCTCCTTTCTTCTTTTTTCTCCACACCGCGTTTGCTCCCACCGCCACCACGTGTCCCTCCTGAAGCTGTTCCTCCTCTCCTTTCCCGCCATTCCTTCTCCTAGGCGGAGAGCACGTCGCGAGCGATCTTCCGAATGTGACGAAATGCCTTTCTTGACGTGAGGATGTGACCTACGACAGGCCACCTGAAACTGTGACCATCGAGACCTTCTTTCAGTACGCGCCGTTCTTCACTATAGAGTGAGCACACATCTATGATGTACCTAGGCGTTTCCTCTTCTCTGGAGTCGCACAGTTCCTTTACGCTGCAGCCAAAGTACTTCAGCTTGGTATTGAAGTCACCGTGGCCGCTGAGGAACTGTGTCACATGGTGGTCCACGTGGATCCATTTATTCTTGACCCTCTCGTGGACGCTGCTGAAGTAGGCCTATGATGTTCGTCTTCTCCCTGTCCCTCGCCAACGCTCCTGCCATGTGGCCACGGCCTCATCCCGTACGGGTCCCTTTGCTTCCACTATGTATGTGCACCTTTTCATTTCAGCGCCTACCCGCTCTAGACTTTCGACCACCAGGTCGATTGGCATTCCCCTGCTATCACTTCAAGGGCCTCTGTCGAAATTGTCCGATGTGACTTCGTGACCTAAAGCAGGGCCATCCTCTGCGATTTCTCGAGAACCTTTTTTGTCATCAGGTCCAATTGGCCGCTCCAGCCGGCTGCGGCGTACGCGGCGATCGAGACAAAGAGCCCACTGTACAGGGTGGTTATGGATCCACGTCCGAGAACCCAGTTCGCCTTGGCCACGTTTGCAAGGCTATTGAACATTCTTGTGCACTTGTGCGTTGTTTCTGGCACGTGCATTTCTACCCTCAGGCCGCGTTCAAGATGAACGCCCAGGTATTTAATCGATGGGCGAATCCTGATACTTTTCCCGTTGATGTGAATTGTTGGTGGACGTCCGGGGTCGAGCTTCCCTTTCACCAGCAGCATCTCCGTCTTCTCGGCCGAAAGTGCTAGCCTCTTGCGGCTGCACCATGTAGAGACCGCTGTGACCGCTGATTGCCATTCTCGCCGCAGTTCCTCCCTCGAGTTACCGCCGACCAGGACTATTATGTCGTCCGCGCAAGCGACCGCTTCGCAGTAGGTTTCCTCGGACACTAGTTGTGCCAGCAAGTCGCCAAAAAGTGGATCCAGGTGCTGGGTCCTAGTATCTACACTTACGGGCAAACCATTGTTACTGGAATCTCTACAGGTTCGTGCTTCCCTATCAGCTGGACTCTCCTGTCCGTGTAGTAGCTTTGCGTCAGCTTGTTCTTGTCCTGCGCGCAGTTCCTTCGCTTCTGTTGTCGGAACACGTTAGGCCACCACACATTATCGAAGGCACCCGAAATGTCGAGTGCGATCGCTAAAATGTACTTCCACTCGCCCTTCTCTCTTATCGCTCCACGTAACTTCGCAATTGCGTCCTGTGTCGATTTTCTAGCACGGAATGCGAACTGTCGCTCAGAGGACAGTATATGGTTGTGGAAGAGTGGGTCCATCCTTTTCGCCATTAGTCACTCCAACAGCTTGCCAATCATAGAGAGCAAGCAAACCGGCCTATACGACTATGGGATACTTATGCCACTGTCTGGACCTTTGAGAATAGTAACAACGTTATCGATTTTCCATATCCTCAGGAAAATCCCCACTCCAAACAGGCGTTGACTAGATTCAGAAGCTTTTGATGAATAGAGATCCATGCCTCCTGAACTACCTCCGACTCAATTCGGCCGGGGCCAGGGCATTTGACTCCTTTGAGCCGCGCTATCGCGCTGCCCAGTTCCTCTTACCTGAATGGGGGGCAGTCTGCGGTTCCGGGGTGTTCTTGAAGTCCTCTCGGATCCCAAGTTGCTCGGGTGTGTCTTTTCCATGTCGCCATCTGGAACGAGGGCTGTTAACATCGCCTCCGCCGTGGATTGTCAATTCATGGTTTCTCCTTGCGGCGTTCGGAATGCGTACGTCGCCCGTGATGTGTCGTAAGGGCGGTCGCAAACGCGCGTTGCTTACCTCCGTTATGCGCCTGTTAGCATTTATCCTGGCATGGAGTCGGGAAGGTGGTTGAGTTAGTCCGCGGAAGGAGTATCATCAACCGAGTGCGTTTTCAACACTTCGCCCTCGGTGATCCAATCGTTGCAGAAAAATAGCGGTTTGAACGTTTCCAGCTGAAAATTCTACGAAACTTCTTAAAGCGGTGTACAAGGCGTAGGGTATTAACTAACGCGTGAATTTATTTCATTCCGACATTCCACGCATCGTGCTTTGATGTTTAACGCTAAACCTAGCTCAGGTTAATTAACCCACGAACAAGAAAAGGAAAGATGAATTTCAAAAAATACAGGAATAATAATTTAACTTATATTGGACGCAATATCACGCAATCATGTGACCAAAGGAATGACCAATCCAATCGGGTATTTCAAGTAAAAGGTTTGGAAATGGTTTTGGATTTGAACTTTGGCATGTTTGATATGCGAAATAATGCTTATTTTCTGCTAGAACCCTCTTCAGTCCTTGCACCCTGATATATTTACGAGAAACTGAGAATGATGATGTTACTAAGTTTTAACTTGCAGCTTACATGCACACATTGTTCAAAATAAAATCTTGTCAATCTTTTGATTTATACAAATTTCGTGGTCTTTAATATACGCTCCATGTAATTTTAGCCAAACGCGGGTGCAATTGATATTTATGAGCTCTAGTATGTGAAACTAACGACGATATAGACCCATTATGGTAGTGTAAGCGGTTAGCGCCATATACTACTACGTATAACTTCGTGAGTCTTACTTTCGTATCCAGGGATTGAATTTGTATTCACACTGCTTTACTGTAGAAGGCAGAGGATGTTCTTTCCTGAGAGTTAGTAAAAATTGGACCACTGGTGGTTTCAATAGGAAATTATCTTTTTTGCATTACGTTCAACTGCGGCTTATAAATCAATTAAAGTCACATCGTGAAAGTTATTGCGCAATTTTTCGTTTCCAATTAATTTAGGACACAATGGAGAGTATGCCAGCAACATGCTACTTGTTAAAATATTAATATGGTGGAATACACACTAGATGCAATTCCATTAACACGTACCAGTCATACTGAATAGGAGCAACCTAAATTCCATCTGGTTCGTGTAATAACAGCAAGCAATTTCGGAGTTTAATCGAATAATTTATTCGGAAGGAAATAACCTGGCAGTCAAAAGTCGCATACTAAGTACCTTGGGGCTTCTACGGTGGTCTAATTTTCCCGAATTTGGTGCCTTGGTGTAAACTTCTAGAAGAGAAATGAATCTTAATACTTCCCCAATCTTCAAACCGAAATCCCGTCTCCGTCTTCCGCCACAAATGTGTCCAAGGGGTGATTCGATCGAAGGACTCAAGAGGACGGGTTTACCATTTGCATAGAGCCCACAAGTGATATTCTCGGGTCTCTCTTCCCAAAGTTATAACTGCTCAAAGGAAAAGATAGCGTAGGTGTTCGTTTGCACTCGGTTGCATGCAATGGAAAGTCATTGAACGCCGAAACATGTTGCTAGACATCCACTTATCTGTATGAAAGTGTTTTCGTTGCAAATTCCGTGGTTACGACGTCGGAATATAATAGTTTCGTCGCTGTAGGACGCATAGCGAACCCTAACGAACTGGTGTTCTACGTTTGTAGGCGGCGAGCCAAATAAATACGCCGTGATTCGGCGGCTTGCAATGGGCCACGGTGCTCCATAATAGCGTTGATCTAAATATTAGGCCCTATTACCATTTTCGTGTATGCGAGCAGCATGGATTCCTGCGAGCTTGTAACACTCTACAACGTAGCGGCGCTTCCCTCTTAACAAAGCACAGTCCGACGCCACCTTCAGACAATTTCCAAACGAAACATACTGTCTATTATTAATTCCTCTCATTGTGCGAGAAACGCGCGAAAAGACGCGTGATCTGATCAAGGTACGTGACTGGAATGCGTTCGGCTGCTGCAAATGTATACGTTCTTGCCGCGCTTGACGAAACCATTTACTAAAGTCTTCTGCTGCAACGCCTGTAACCTAGAATATACATGCCCATATTGTTACGTGGATTTCAGAATATTGGCAACTTAACTATTCTGTTTTAAGAAGCAATTTCTCGGGAAATATTGTTATTCTAATTATTATTAGCTACTGTAATTTTTTCAGCATGATTTTATCGTGTATACAAATAGCTGGAACATCTAGTCCCAGTAATTGCTTCCGGAATTGTTAATTTTGAGCCTTATTTACACAGAATTATCTATTAATGTTATCCATACGAACCGTGTTTGGGTGCAGCTTTATGTGAAATTACGATAGGGTATTGTAGACAAGATTTTCTGGCCTCTAAATAATATTTACTGGTTTCCAAACGGCAAATCTGTATAAAAGGGTGAAAAATTGCGCTGCTTTAAAAGCAAATTAGGATGGAACGTGAGAGGATACGAAATTTTCATAATAATATGGTATTAATTACAAAACTAATATCAAAAGGAAGCGATGCCCCTATTAAGGGCTCTTTATCTAAACCTCTATTACAAGGGAAGTTATTGTTAAAATTCGGAAAGTAAAGATAAAGAGTGAGTTATTTATAACCTACAATACATCTTCCAAACCTTATCCAAACCTATAAGAAGTAAAATTTATATACTCTTCCATGTAAAGTTCAACATTTACATTTCCCTTTTATCTTCAACGATATTTTACTATCACAAATACTTCTACCTAATCATTAATAAATGAAAGGTTTATTTCCTCCCATTCCTTATATCTACACGAATGATGAATATTTCTATTTATTGCTGAACGCACAGTGGATTATGTGTCTACTCACAAACATTTAACTAAAAATTTCATATTACTTATTATCCCCATTCTTCTTCTATTACTGTAATATGATCAACCTTCCTGTACTTTCATTCCGTATATTCTACCAACATTCGGAACTAATATTCTTAATGTGGAAATTACTAAATTTCGAAACCTCTGAGTTACTAAATCACTAAATTGTAGGATGGCGAAAGGTAGCGTTGCGTTACCAGAAATTAAGGAACCAAGAATAACGTAATAACACCATCACAAAATTGAAAAACTATTTTAACTAAGGAAAGGACACCATGTAACGAAATGAGAACACACAAAGACGCACTCCAATTTAACTCCTTTTCGAACAACAAACGAATACAACGAACTACTCACGCTCGTGCTGGTCAGAGTTGACATCTAAGGACTCGGCTTTTGTTGTCGAGGATCATGCTTTATGCTTTTCTTAATCTACGTTTTACATACAATTTGAGAGGGCGGAACTTAATTTTGTTGCCCAAAATAACTTTTCCATTTGCATCTAGAAAATATTGACCGGGTTATAAGTAGTTCCTGTTGGCAATCGCCGATTCGAGGTTTCTTTCTGTAATGGTATCCTACAATATT
>NW_016909041.1:47297-78080 GCF_001483705.2 Eufriesea mexicana
GGTTTATTTCCTCCCATTCCTTATATCTACACGAATGATGAATATTTCTATTTATTGCTGAACGTACAGTGGATTATGTGTCTACTCACAAACATTTAACTAAAAATTTCATATTACTTATTATCCCCATTCTTCTTCTATTACTGTAATATGATCAACCTTCCTGTACTTTCATTCAGTATATTCTACCAACATTCGGAACTAATATTCTTAATGTGGAAATTACTAAATTTCGAAACCTCTGAGTTACTAAATCACTAAATTGTAGGATGGCGAAAGGTAGCGTTGCGTTACCAGAAATTAAGGAACCAAGAATAACGTAATAACGCCATCACAAAATTGAAAAACTATTTTAACTAAGGAAAGGACACCATGTAACGAAATGAGAACACACAAAGACGCACTCCAATTTAACTCCTTTTCGAACAACAAACGACTCACGCTCGTGCTGGTCAGAGTTGATATCTGAGGACTCGGCTTTTGTCGTCGAGGATCATGCTTTATGCTTTTCCTAACCTACGTTTCACATCCAATTTGAGAGGGCGGAACTTAATTCTGTTGCCCAAAATAACTTTTCCATTTGCATCTAGAAAATATTGATCGGGTTATAAGTAGTTCCTGTTGGCAATCGCTGATTCGAGGTTTCTTTCTGTAATGGTATCCAACAATATTCCAGATATGACAGACATATAATTCGACATTATTCAACATCACGGGTATGGTATACGGTCCTTTAATGGAAAAAAACTGAGAAACGTGTATAATCGATAAATCTGCAATTGAGAAGTAGATATAGAATGCGAGGTGCCGAAAAGAAAATCATTTCTTCTGGGAGAAATTTCGAATTAGTCATTTTAATTTTGCAATTACCATGTTATATACGACTAATTTAAAATTCATCATTATACAAAATTTATGATGAGGAGGGTAGCAACGAATCGGAAAATGAAACGTCCTTTTATAAGAAAAATTTGAGAATCGGGGATAATCGACGTAAATAGAACTTATTTGTAAAAATGGGATAATGATTGGAGGAGAAGAAACTTTGAATTAATCTTCTTAATACAGAAGTTACTATTCTAAGTGGCTGATATATAATGCGTCATTATACAGTAATAAGTGTAAAGAATGTTGCTACGAAAAATATCCAACTTTACCTAACGACGGTAATTCCTTTTTTGGAATAGAATGAAAACATTATTTCATTTGTATCACAATTTTTGAACAACGAGGCCCTTAGTTAATACTTACGGATATCTCTAACTTTTACTTTGAAGGCACATTCCTAATTCAGTTCCTTAACGGATAAAAAATATTGAATGTAGTTGCAAAATATTTGACTATATCTCACTTAAGGAGCATGATTGAAACGTGTGATTTCCATGTCATATTTTTCAAAATATCTACTCCTGTTCTACACAATGATATAATATTCTTCCCTTCCCAAACTTTTCCAAAAGTTAATTCTAAAATACTCTGAAATTACTACTTCTGTCCTGTGAGAAGGAAGTCCAATTGTTTCTAGATTGAAGTTGGAAATTCTAGACTCCACAAAGGAAACAGTAATTCCTGTAATGGTTCATAAATACAAGATAATATTTCTTAGTCCATGCACCTTTTAAAATCAAATTTTTAAAGGAAAAGGTAATGACTTTAGTTTAAGTTAAGAAACTTTTATTGGTTCGTTCAGAAGGTCTTTTCGCCTTGACATTGCGCAAGGTGTTGGCGAAAAGAAAATGGTATCGCGTGAAGTGATGGAGCTAGGGAATTGCTGTTAGTTAGTGCATCTTCACCTTATGCGGAGTGTTTTCCAAGTCACGTTACATTCATGGGTTTCGGTACTTTCTGTTGGACACCTCACGACGTAGAACCTGAGGAGAAAAGTCAGCGTGTGTTTTGCATTATAAATTTTACGCCGAAGATTCGACTGCGTATCGTTCACAAATCTTCGGTTTGCCGATGCTTGACAAATAAAGTACACTAACAGCTCCCATTCGCCTATCGATATATTTCCCTTTACTTTTGACTTAAGCATGCCTCATTCGATTCATGATATTTGCCCTTTAATAACTTATTCATTTATGTCTAACTTAATCGCTTGTATTTTACTGAAATTGATTGCACTAACTTATTTGGCATTTGAGAAACTGCTAACTGTTGAAGTGAAACTGAACTATTTATAACTTATACCCATTAACATATATGTTTTGTATTACTACAAGCATAATATTGTATCAAAATTTTATTCGAAGCGTATGAGTTCTAAATTTTGAAGCGTGCATTGTTCTGATGTGGGGGAAACGAGACAAATGCATGAGAATTAAAATAAAATTTGTACACTGATCTCTAACAACGTTTTTTACCAGAGAACGAATTACAGGTGTTTCGATTATCATATTCGTCTGTTATAAGGTGAGCTAGAATGTTCGAGATATAAAGGGTAGCACGCGAAGCGAGAGAGAATTCGATCCGTGTAGCGTGTAAAACGTTAACCAACGGGAATGAAATCACGTTGAAGAATAGTGTGCATTAATGTTATATATTTCGTAATTTTTTTAATGGAACGGACGAAGAGTAGCAACTCATATTCTACTCTCGCTGAAAATTCTATATCCTTTTTCTACCACACAGTGAGTAACTGTGGAAATATAATGATCACTATGGATGTTATCAGCTTCGATAGTAGTAAATTGAATTTATAGGTGGTACATAATCTTCGAGAAATACGTTATGGTGATAGTTATTTTGGAAATTAAGTTTGAAATTCTGGTCCTTTGGGTATCATGTAACATGAAATAACGATTAGCATTTAAGAAATAAAAAAGAATGTCAATCTATAATTCGAGTAAACTACTGCTTATGTTACCAGTAATATTAGTATGCATGTTATTCTTAAGTCATAAACTATCTTATTTCTTATTTCAATTTTATATATGTAGCGATAAAATTTAGAAGGATGGTTGAAAGGAAATCTGTATTACTTTAAAAAATGTTGCATGTGTGTCCGCGAACTTAATTATACCGCCGAAGATTTAATTACTTATTCCTGTGATCAATATTGTTATGACACGTCGTGCACATAATTAATAAAAAGTTTGATAGAAGTATATTTGAAATAATTTTACATAGAACACAGACTTGAAGCTTATATTCGAAAGTAAAAGGTGGAGGCCATTTTTCCAGTGAAACTATGGATTTAACATAAAGGCTTTCAATTAACCACGCCAGTAAGTACCTGTGCCAAGATTATTTCCCAGACTATGCAATTAGATTATATTAAAACAGAATTTTCGAAACGAAACGTTATTAACCGGTTGTTAGGGAAATTAATATTCACGTGTTCATTTTTGAGCAGGTTTCATTTTTCACTAACTTCAGTATCCCGTCAAAAGGAGCATAGATATTTATATCAGCTAATATTACGTCAAGCATAATTGGCGCTGCAGAAGGTATACCAGAGTTTCGCTTTGAAGGTCAATATTTCATTCTGTTCTTTATTATTCCTATTTCTCCAGATACTTATTTAATAAGGAACATTTAATTAAACTGTGTGCCAATTGAAATTAAAAAATTCACATTCTTTCCAGGGAAATTTTATTATTATTGTCGCTCACTATTAAATGTATTATTAATTAATTCAATGAAAACGCATTCCATTTGGAAAATTTCGTTCCTTATTACCAATACCAGAGGAACGAGAGACTCAGATACTTATTTTGTGCAACGTTTTATTACCTTCAACGAAGGTCACTTTTGACATCACTATAACTGCAGTCTCTGCTCGACATCTTTACTAATATTTACCAATAATTCCAAGAATTACATTCAATCGACTGCCAATATCGTGCCAATGAACTGACTTAAATATTAAGGGCTCAAGGACGAAAATTGAATATAATGAACTACAATAATCAGGGAATCAACGCACTGCAGATAAGCTTGGTGCAATACCACTGTTGCACTTCTGTCAAGTATCACGTGCAGTCAGAAAGTTGGATTCCAAACCTGACGAAAGCATTTCATACTGGCTATTATTCACGGTAAAGTGTGTTATTTTCACTATAAATAAAGAGAGGAGGAGAATATTATGAGCCATTTTTCGCACGAAAGCACGTTTAGAATTTAATGTATTGCGTATTAATTTTACGCCTTTCATTGAATTTAGGAACTTAATATATGCTTCTGCCTAATTGAATGCGTAGGGGATTGCAAATTAGAAGCAATTTCATTCAATTTAGCGGGTTTACAATTCTGATCCTTACAAACTAATATCTTTGAACCAAATAAGTTATTTCCAGATTTATTTACTTTTACTACTACCTGTAAGAGCATAAAAAATAAGGAAGTATTGGCACATTGGAATACTAATTATAGTACGTTAAGGTATTAGAATATTCTGTTTTAACCAGTAAGATGTATCAAACTCATAAAATCAAGGAGAATGGATATCTGTGGACATTTCCTTTCCTGTGATACCGTCATATCTGTTGTATCAAAAAAGTGTGTAATCTAACAGGATGTTCCATACAGATAGTACTATAAATACGAAGCAGAGAAGTCAACTAATGCATATTTACATTGAAATTATATTTTACATTGAAGTTATTGTATAAATTGTTTCTATAAAAGCATCAAAGATATGCCAGCTGTTCTTGAAAGCGTGATACTTCTGGACCTGATGGAACACTAAGAATGTTCTCACTACCAAATAATGCTAGACTAAAAAATTATCGGAATACGAATTCATCTATACCGCAATACAAAGCTTACCAAACATTTATATAATATCCCACTATGAATTTAGTATCCTAAATTCGTATAGTGTAGAATAAAACTTAACTTCAGTAATACCAAATCCGTTAAAACAACGAATTCCTGACTACCTGTTACCATAATTATTTGAAAAATACACTTTTTACATAAAAATTGGTCTTGACACTTACCATTAAAGTAAGAGAAGGATTATCTATACCATCTTATCTATATTGAAATGCTTTATATAATATGTATACATTATTCAGGCATACGTTGCATGCCGGAAGCACCAATAGCAAACAAGAGACACTCGTACAAATTCCTGCGTATCAACTTTTCGTCTCGAACCCACTGCCGATGGACACCTAACCGAGAGCATCCAACAAAAATGAAAAAACGCGTTGCACTGTTACATCGACATAAAGGTCCCAACCATTTCCATCAAGCTGTTAGTAAGACAAACTACGTATAAATACGAAACAGTAGTACTCAATGGTTAACTGGAGTATAGCTGTAAAACGGGAACAAAATAGAGATTTCAAAGTGCGTATAGATACAGGTCTCCGAATCCACGGTCATTTAAGCTTTCAGCATTCGAAAACCAAAGGATCGCTAAAAAGCACATATTATTATACATTTTATTCCACTTTCTCCTTTTTCCTGTCTACAAGGAATCGACTACAGCGACTAGGTACCACGTCGATGTCGCCCCACGATGCATATGCGTTTATCATCCTTAGCTCAACTGTGAACGAGTTAGAGCTGTACCGTTTCCTCGGTGCAGTTTGTCGCTAGAAGTTCGAAATCTCGATATGCATTGTCGCCTCCCATTTACTGTATCCGAATCATAAGTCTCCGTAGAGGATTCTGTTGGCGAATCGTTTAAATCCTACTTTCTTTGTGACGATACTAGGACAGATACGTAGTGAGTGCAGAGTTAGACACACAAAGGTACAGCGAAAAAATTGTTTGGAATACCGGCAACAAAACAAAGCTGAAGCTTGTCAGTTACAAAAGTAGCAATAACAGTTAGTCCTGTGTACTTTAAAAACGTTTTTAGTTACTCGATATATAGAGAACCCAATCAGATGTCTGCATTGGAAGATGTAATAGAAACAAAAATTTTGTTTCGAAAGGAAGAATTAAAGATGTTTCCGAGTTTCCTTGAAGTGCTGTCTCATTCCATGTCCATATTTTAACTGGTTACTGAAGATAAGGACAAATAACAAATTACAGATCAACGACGTTGATCTAGTGATACAAGCGGTGTGCAAACGGTTGAGAAACTGATCGTGAGATTATGTTGTAAAGAATAACATCAAGTAATACGGCAGAATTAAAGATACTTATAGTATTATGTAAATATTATGTATGGAAGGGAATATAATTGGAAAATTGTAGGAAGAGAGTAAATACCTCATTTTAAAAATATGAGTATGACTTGTGTCAATGATGGATCTATGATGGACCTAATAGGACCGATGTAAACACATGTAAAATATACAGATTAATTGTAACCCCATTTTCACTTATACTTTCGAAACGACGTGTCTCCGACCTATGAATTTCTATAATGATATGCTGTTTCTGTAACGTGCATTAATAATACAGTGCATATATACAATAATTACACGCGCATTTTTCGAAGTAGACTTTATCTCATTCTAAGATGCGCTTTATTGGGTTCCACGATAAATAAGTTTCTTATTTATCGAAATCACTTCACATCCCTTCTAGTGGCTTCATCCCATAGTATCTGCATACCCAAACTGCACGTGAATTCGTCCAATAACTTGCGTTTCGTAGAATCTACGACCTCTTATTCGCGTATTATCTAGGAGTGTGCCGACTGCGTCTTTAATACCATTGTCAAATTCAATTCTATGAATGCTAGCTTAATTTATCTGTGATTCACCATGGTATGCTGATATCATAGTGAAATGCTATTCGAGGCTGATAATTTTGTATGAGGAATTAAAGGAAATTATAGATAGACGTACGGTAGTCCCATATCTTCTGAATGAAGAAAACCAAGTAAGGAACTGCAGATCATTTTTCCCTTTATAGCGACGCTGGTGGAGTGTAGAGATTTCGAGTCCCACTTGACTCGTATTGGATTTATCAGGGTCGAAAGCGTCTCCGACGTACGCAGCACGACGTACTGGTTCGAATCCTGACTTATGGTCAAGACTCCTACGTGCGTGTTTCTGAGAAACACATGAAAACTTACGAGCAACTTCATTCGAAGTCGTTCCGTGCCAACTTAGTTGAGACAAGGCTTATCAGAATCGGACGTTTGACCAACACAGATTAGTTTCTCCTTCGCGTCACCTGATCTGGTAGCGGCAAGGACGTACAAACGTACTGCCTGATTATGCTGGAGCAGGAGGAATTGGTCCCCTTCTCATGTATTATTTCGACGTCATTTGCTAAGAATACTCTAGACGGGTTAAATCACGAAGATAAGTTTCGAAATAAGACCTGGATAAGCGATGGAGCATCATCTGCATATGTACATAACAGTGTATATTGGAAGAGCCTCTCTCAGATGTATGGATGAAAAATCTTTCAGAAAAATTTTTGGGAAGATGAGGGCGGACAACATACTTTAGAGGAGAAAACCGAGGGAGGTGTATTGGGACATATGAGTCGAGCTTACGACGAGAGGCTTTGCTAAATTGGAAATCTTCGTGGTGTAAGTATGACGCGTGGCGGGAGGATGATAGTTGGACCTTTGGCTATGTTTAAGTATATGGTAAACTTATATCTAAATATATTATGTATTGACTGTGAAAATAGGATAACTAACATTAATCGAATGAAGCAGGTGGTGGTCTATGAACAGAATGGATAATTAATTCAACACCTAGATGGATGGCTGTAAATAAATTATAATGGTATAAAAGTTAATAGTGTTGTCGGGACCGAAATTCCTTGCCATTGAATATTTTATTACTTCCAAATAAGACAAAGCATGAAAATTTCAAGACGATAATTGGGCTACTGAGCTGCCATTATTATAAGCTATCTTAAGGAAAATATCATTTGCTACTTAATTATTATACAGCCAATTAAATTGGCGGTCAAAGAATGTTAGAATTATTAAATTTACTGTTAAAAACAAATTGTTCAAAGAATGAACTTTTGATAAAAATGAATAGAATGAACATAACATACAGGATTTAATTATAAACTTTTCGTACCACTGGTTAAATGAATTTGATAAGGGAATAGATAGCTCTTGGTAACACTGTCCAATGAATTTCAGGTTCCTTTTAATTCTGTGATGACCATTTCGTAATTCCTTTAGAGCTTACTTTGTCGAAGACGAATGCGTAATTTAAGCTGCTCTTTCATACTCAGATTTAAAAAAAGTGCGTTTATACAAGAATAAGCGATAAGGGCTATAGGGGGTCCACTCCTGCCTTGCAAGTTAGGTGAGAGTGTCCCCAGTTAGTCAATGTGTCCAATTATAGTTTTCTTTGCTTCTAAATGATTATAAATAGCCATCAGAGATTAGAAATAACGCCCCGAGCATAATTCATGCGAATATTATTCGATTTTTGAGTAAAGTTTATTATATGATACGAGTATGCTTCACTGTAGGGTATTCTGTAGATTCCTCTGAAGGTGAGACCACCTAGAAGCAATAATAGAATGGCGATCAGTATTGACAAAACAGTAAAATATAAATGCTCAAGCTGAAAAACACACATATAAAAAGTACTACAGTTAACTTAACATAACGATGTGTACAAGAGGATTCCTTAATTTGGAAATCCCGCAAGTGGTACTATTATCTTTGAATAAATTATTGAATTTTTTGTTCACATCTAATTTACACAGTTAACAACAAATAACCCGAACCATATATTTACAGTAGAAACAGAGAAGGGTAAGAAAAGATCAACCATTATGGAGAAAATATAATAACACCCGAAATCGTAAAAATACGAAAATCCTCGTCCGATTTCGAAAACCGATTGTGGCTAATACAAAAGGGGCACCGCAAGGCTTCTCAGGTTATTGCCGGGTGGTGCTCAGACGAGGTTCCTCGGGGTCTGGACCAGGCAATACCGAGACTCCACCAGTGTGGCCTAAGCGACCATCTCGAGGGTCAGAGTTGGGCTAGCTGACTTTGGTATATCAACGTTTATACAGCCCTGTTTCGGTTTCATATTCTCGTTTCGATTCAGATATATCGTTATTGTCTTTAATATGTCTCATCGTTCCACTTTCTAATCAGCTCTTTCCCAGGACGGTTCTTCATACTTACTTTACAGGTCTATCATCTGAATTCGCCGGTTTGAAAACGAGATCACTTGTCGTCTTTACGTCTGCACAGTAACGTCTAATTTTTCGAAGAGATCGCCGGCCTAGTGGTTGGTCGTTGCATTGTGGTGGGTTGGACGTGATGTGGAGATGGATGGAGGTCATTGGCTAGATCTTCTGGCTAATACATGGATATTGTCCTTTCAACAGATGCATGGCACCCCATACTTGCTTTACTTCAGAATCTACATATCACTGTTTCCGAATTACTTCATCGTTGGCTTGTTATCTCGAATTAAGTCTTATTACATCGATTAGCTGCTTCTATCGCATTGTTGGATTAGTCCTTCCATTCCGTTAACGATGGCGGTTTCTATTCGTCTCGCTTCCATTTACTTTCGAGAAACTATTCCGTCTTCTTTTGTGTTTAAATTTAAGTTACTATATTCCCCCTTCAGCTTTCAGGCTTCTCAAGATATAATCTGCAAGACTTCGTTGGATGACGAGGGACGCGTGCGATAGAAAACAAATAGTTACAAGATTAAAGATATTGCTGGACGGCGAGGGATGCTTATATTTATGTCGTTATAAATAGTTTTAGGATAGATTACTAGGCTAAGACTCACGTACGCGTTATTTGTAGAGAGGTTGGCTATATAACCTGGAGCAAGTACATCCATTCCACATTCTTTCTCTGATGGCCCTCTCGTCTACCAAATATATCATAATCTTTCTCCCGATAATCGCGACCGTCCTTACGTACCAACAAGCCTACGCGAAGAAGTACCGTGTACTCAGTAATTCCATGCATGGTATGGCATCGTCACGTCTCGTCTTCGACACTCATTCAAGCCACCGTCAATCTCTACATGCATCGGTTACCAGGATGATATTCGGGTCACTGTTCCTTCTGGATTCAATGGGATGTTCCAGCAGCCCTAGTCATACGCTGCAACGGTATAGGCCTACAGTTGGTCCGGCATGTGTCTACGATCATAACACTTGTGATGATTAAGATCTACCCCTGGGGGCAGGGGCATGTAATGTCTGTCCGTCATCAAGGCCTCGCAGGACCCTCGTTGCGTCGCTGGGAGATCCAACGTTTCGGAGACATCCTTTATTCACGTCTATGTCATGGCTAGTGGGCAATGGCTGAGGTGGGCTAGGCCAGATCGTGATGCTGAACATGGTGTTGTCACGAACTCAGGGATATGTTGCGCAGGCTAGTCGGCCGTTTGAATACTCTCATAATCGTTCAGGCGTGTTGAGATTATAGCTCAATCTTTCTTTGCTCGCGTCCTTCACCTTTGGTTCCCCAATCTTTGCGAACTTGGAATTAATAGATAC
This sequence comes from Eufriesea mexicana, assembly GCF_001483705.2. Taxonomy (NCBI): domain Eukaryota; kingdom Metazoa; phylum Arthropoda; class Insecta; order Hymenoptera; family Apidae; genus Eufriesea; species Eufriesea mexicana. The sequence goes on from NW_016909041.1 coordinate 57,672, forward strand.
TGCTGTAATCTAGTATATTATCGTTGCGACGGTAGAGTATATATTTTAACATTAACATCCGTATCTCCTTTCGTAAGACATGAAATGCAGTAAAGTTTCAGCACTTTTATTTGACTACTTGCGGTCCAAGATGGATTAGGTACCTCTGAAACTGATATCGCCTGCAGGCTGCTCCATTATGTCGCACGTCGTGACTCGATGCGTAGCCAACTCCACGTTCTGAGCCCTGGTAATTGGTACCGTTTTCCAAAGAGCAATTCTTGGGAAAGCAATTTCAAGCTAAGACCTACGTACAAAATTTACGACATTTGCTATCTACTGGATATTCTAAGTGTCCATTTTGAGCTTAGAAAATGTAAAGCGTACAGAAGTGATTCCTATGAAGTATAAGTTAGGAGATTAAATTTGGTATATGTCTCACACCCATTTTTTTATCGACAGGACATTAACGGTAAAAGATATAACTGCAACTATGTTTCGGGGACTGTTGAAATATGCATTTCACCGGATATAACCAATAAACTACGAAGATACTTACCAAATTCAATTTTAAAGGAAGCTTATATATTATGGAGGAAAGCTTATGATCTAATGTACTTGATTATCTTATTATGCGACAAGGTACCAAGGCCTCCAGTTAATATTCACATGATAAATTTTATATTGTTAGCTACATTATTCGAACAAATTCCTGGATTGAATATATACAGTATTGAATTTTCAGCTACATACATTAATTACAAGCCGAATGCTAACTACACCTTAGAACTTCTAGGCTATGCGATACCGTACTTGCAGCAATGAAAGGGTTGGCACGGAGCAGATAAAAACATCGCTTCCGCGACGTCTGGCAAAGTTGGTTACATTAAGCACATTTCCATAATGCCCAATCTTCGTGAGTTGTGAGTAATGCAATCCTTGACGCTTACATCGGAGGGACGAGTCAGACTGCAATTAATGTCATCGTGCCTCTCATTTGTTTCAATTGACGAGAGAGCTTTCCGAGACGCTTTCACTACGTTTAGGGTAATTGCGGTTGGCCGAATGGGGCAACAATCACACGAATTGCCGATACCTGCAAAGGTAGTAGATCGCGTATGAATCCCTCTATTAAAACTGGGAACCACGACCTACGAATATCTATTCCACCTCTTGTACCCGAATTTAGATATTCGTAATCTAAAAAATGTTACCTCTAACATCGTCACACACCTTCACATTCCAACCTATGAAGGTTGATTAACGTAGATATTCAATCTCACGAATATACATCATACATTTACGCTAACCTGCATCATACATCATGGTCTCTCTCACACACGTGTGACAAAACAACGTAGTTCGTATAGCTGTCCGAATTAGGAACATCTACGGTGCACGTATTAAACGGATTTTCAAAATTTTCTTAACATCTTCGATGCATATTTTCGAAATAATCAGCTAAGACCAGATTAAACTTACCTCTCAACACTTGTCGAACGCCATATATCGCAGCAAAGGAATATCTGCTTTCAATTCGTGTTCCTACCAAAGTCAACCAACATACTGCATGAAACTTTGCATAGTTCTTCGCTGAATCTGACAAGGCAAACGATTTCTAAGAATTTATATTTATAAATTAATTGCCTGATATATTCCGTCAAGGACACTCACTCGAATACTCTGCAGACTCCACAAATAAAAAGCCAATGATCTGAACAGTGGAACTCATATTAACAATAGAACTATCAAAGGGGACGGAATGACTTGCTTCAGATGGACTGTCTTCACAATTGCAGAGAGTATGCAGTTGCTCATTGCAAAACAAACGGAGTATCGCATATTTTCCATCATGTACACGTAGCTATACGAAGGTTACTGGGAGAACGAGGGTCGAACGCACAACGCCCAGGTCAGTGGGGATCCGCGGTAACGCGTCGGAACATTAGTATTATCTTACATGGCTGTGTTAAGCTTCAGTTGATGCCGTAGTTAATTTTCGTTTGATCGAGTTGTGATGTTAAGGGTCGTAGTCGCACAGGGCTTTAATATGGCAATACCGTGTTGAGCGTTGCAGTAAGCCGAGAAATAATCCGTAATCTTATTGGCACTCTTACATATTCATGTTGCTGTTGCCAATAAATATTACCACCGCCCAATCTCTGTATCAATATCGATACATATTCGACCGTGATCGTAATTATGTGTGCTTTCTTAATCTCATTACACCCATTTAACGCTTTGCGCTCGAGGGGCACACTTCATTCGCCATTTGATAAAATTTTGAAGCCCGATATTCATAAATATATAAAATTCCAAAGAATACAACGTTGTGCGAGGTATTGAAATCAAATAAAGTTGTGTATACATAAAGTGTCAATTACCATACGGTTTCTTATCCATGCTCCGAGAACTATCCACAGCGTTGTAACGGAAATTCTTTGAACACTTATCCTTCCGTGGACAAAAAATCGTAGGGTGCAAATGGTTGACTGCCTTCAATAATGTATATGACATTTAGGTACTCGTTTTAGGTGGATTGTTCTAATCGTAACAATGTATTTTTATCAGTTAACAATTTCATATTCCAGAGCATATATAAATATTCTATATCCTTGGCAATCTTCAATCTATCTGCAACAATCTCGGAACCCTTTCTCGGATTCTCAGCCAATTATACATCGGCCATTTGGTGAAACGTAACCTACCTTTTAATTTTCGTCAGATTTCAGACAGACTGCTGGAAAACTTGCAGCAACGTTCGTTGTAGGCTCGAAGATATACGAAACAACGGCGTAAACAGATAAACTCTACTACGAATGTGGAACAAGGGCGAAAACGCGTTTTGCAAGTAAGACGTGACGAAGATCCTTGATTACAAAATGAATACTACCCTCTATTAGCAAACACGCACTCTATAATAGTTGGACTGTGGTACGTCCATAATTTGCTTGCTACAGTTCCTCAGGACTACCTATCTGATGTACTCCTAACCACTCTACATTTCCTATCATGCTTGATACATGCCTCAAGTACCACAGTGCTGCGGTATCATGGCTCTCCCTAAATTTCTCAGGGACCAAAGTGGTCTCCACTCCATCTTCCAACTTTTCTTCCAAAATTTCGCCTTTCCTCTTTCTCGACGTCAGTGCCGCTGTATTTAGGATTATGACAATTTCCGCCATAACAGAACGATCGAAAATTCTACCCCGCCGTGGCTGGAGCACACCCACATATGACGTACCGACTCGGAAAGGTTCTTAAAATGGATGGAACGTGAAGGAAGCGCAGCACATGACCGAGCGCGTCGTTTCTGTCGCGGGGCACAGTGAGAAGTTCAACGGTACAAATAAAGCTTCCACCCTCCCACCTACTAGCAGCCGCGACAGGCTGGCTCATCTTGCCCACTTTCTACATCACATTCCCTGCTCCCTTTTTTCCACGGCGAATTAACGCCGCCGCACGCGTCAGAGGTGACTTGATCGACGTGCATCCGGAATGAACTACATCTAGAAGCGTCCACCGTGTGCCCCATCGACGAGAGTAGTTAGACAGGGCCCAGAGAGGGTTTGCTAGATCTCTGAGTCACAGAGGATATTCTCCCATGTCCTATTTTCCTTCGAATAGCTATAATTTTAACGAGACCATTGTTGACTTTAGTGGAAATATTTGTTAAGTGTTTGCTTGCAATGTTGCTGAATTTCGCGAGGAATTTGTTGTTAATTTCTGGTAAGAAGCTGTTTAGAATTGTTACTTATGCTTTGGCCAATTATTTGGAAATTTTTGGTTGTCGTTCGTTCAATATTACGCTCCAATTCTCTAGAGAAACGTTGGCATAAGCTGATGTAATGATTATTGTTAGGAATATACCCAGTTCTCTGCTTACGACACTTTTTTGTGCTCTAAAGCTGTTATTTATTTTAAAACAGTTACGTATGGGGAAATTAATGTTACAATCCCTTGAGTTCGTTACTTCGAGTATATTTGTGCGTGTTTGATGGGATGATCTAAACGAATCCTGGCGGGAATTCTATTTCGAATACGTTATTGATTCAATAGAATAATCGCTCTAACGTTTTACACGCAATCTGCACCTACACGAGAATCGTATTACTATCTGCGTATAGAATGCGAGCTGCACTTACTGGGTGTGGTTGTGTAAATGATTGCCATATATTTGTAAGAATATCTGCACCTATTAAAGTATCGAGTGAACTTTCAGGTCACGGGAATTAGCAAAGTTTCACTTAATTAATTTTAGAATCAATTTGATTTCACTTTCAGGCGGAGTAATATATTATTTCGAAATTAAACCCTTTGTTTCTGCGCCAATTGTAATAAGAAGAAGAAGAAATTTAAAGCTCGTTTGAGATAAATTTATTTCGACATTTCTGGGATACTGTTAGGAGATGTTTATTCTTCCATAACGGCATTAAAGCGGCTAGAAATTTTATTTTCAGCATGTACAATTCATTTCGTTTGAAGCGTGGTTTAATTTGTAACGTAGAATACGTTTCCCGCCTTCATACGGAAAACAAATATCTACACTTAGGTGTTGTCGCGAGGATTATCTTAACAAAATACCAATTTATTGGCTAATGCTATGAAGAAAATGTGTCGCAGAGGATAATATTCTCAATTACTACTAACCATGGCTAGTTAATTCATCTAAAACGGCATAGCCTGAAATAAATTTGGTTTCCAAGCTTCTAGATTGTATTATCTTCGGAGGTCAGTGATATATTCTTCACCCCAGTGTAACAAAAACCTTAAAAAATTTTATACGCAATATCATAAAACAAACGTGATGCTGCGTTAATATATAATACTTAGGAAGCACGCAATAAAGTGTTGTAAATACATACTAAGCAATATTACCATCTTCGCACCATTTCTAATGTCATACCACCTGCCGCAAAGATATCATTCTGAACTCTATACTCACATGTAGGTGCTAAACTCACTATACTGCTTCCGTCAAGCTTCCTTTCTAAAAATGCATAATCTAACCGAAACAAATTTTAGTACACTAATTCCAGTATAATTACGAATTTTTCTTGCAATAAAATATTCTCAAGTTGTCTACTTAAATGACTATTCAAGATAGCGACAAAAATAACCTTTCACATTTTCATATTTACCAGTAGCACATATACGCGCTTCGTCACCAAATACAAGTTAAGCCCTACGTTTTATAAAATCCATGCAAAGGAGGTCGGAAGGAACGTTCCATATTTCACGAGCATGCACGTGAAATTCGAATCTCGCGATTGCTTCTGGTGAATGTCGGTCACGTGTACATGCCATGGCCATGTGGGTGCAAGGGGAAAAGGGAGGGGGGAAAGGGCGGACCAAAAGAACTGGACGGTGTTGCAGAAGGATGAAAAATGTCACACCACGCATACGTACCCATGGGAATAGAAGGAGTAAGTGCAATCGTTCGTCCAGCTAGGAGCATGATACGTGGTATGTGTCGTTTGTACTTGGTTAGCATCTGTTTTTCATTTCCCACACCGATCCACCGAGCATTTTTATTTCTTCCAACCCGCATCGAGTAGTGTAGACAAAATTTCAATTCACGAATTTCTGCACCGCGATCGTTTCATCATACTAGGGTTCATTCATCATACCAAGTATGCCGCTCTATTACCTTGCGTAATTCGTGAGCCGGAGCTCTGCTCCTAGTGCTTATTTCGTATCCAAAGATTTCGTGTGTGTATTTGGATACTCGTGATCTTGTGCGATCATTTATGGCTTATGGTTTGTTGTTCTTGATGTTCGTTGCAGTAAAAACTTCCATTCTCTTCCTGTACGCTTCTATATACTGAAAGAAACATTCCTGCGTAAACGTTGCTTGATAAGTTAGTAGTTGTGGCTTTTGATGTGAACCCAATCGATTCCGGCGTGCGGATGAAGGGAGAGGCATGTTGAAATAACGACTGACATATGGCGAAATGCAATGTTAACAAATTACTGAAAGCGGATTGAAAAGGATGAGAAGTACACGTGTGGTATACTAAAGCAGCCAATAAAACCATTTGTAAGTAGTACCCTGCCGATGTGTATAAATTAGGCTAAATAGAACGTGTCACCTCGGAATTAATTTGGATATAACCACAAAATTCTGTTCTAATGATGGGAACAGAAAAATACATTTTTCTACGACTTTTAGTATATAACCACCCCTTTATGTTCCTTATTACATAACGGAATTCCATAGTCCACAATGTTTCATACAGATCTGCGTACAATATTGCACAGGCCTAACCTAGTTTATCCACTTCACTTTCAAGAGCACCTAAGCTGTTGCCTATTTCAACTTATATATTCAAGAATACCAAGAAACGTCATTCCAAGGCATTAACTAAATCATTTCCTTCCACGAAAATATTTTTATTACAAATGTACAAATCCACTTCTCTCTGACCGCTCTGTACGTTTAAATTGAAGTAGAATTAAGTACCACTTAAGCAGGAATATACAAAGCATAATTTGTCTTAATTCAACAATTTATCTGCATGTAAATATTTATATCATAGGAAACAAGCGACGAAATTATACATGGGAAACCTATATAGAGCGGAAGCAATGATCACTAGATTTTAATGCCACTTGCACTCTACATCTACACATAAGATTCCAGTTTAGACCGGAAGGTAGTAGAAATTCTTCATGAAATAACACAGCAGTAGCTACACTGTGCAACAAGAAGATAGTTCACTCTATAATTTTCAGTGATTTCCGAATAAATTCAGGGCAGTATATCTCGGTAAAAAAATTACCTTTTATTATAGACAAGTTTGCCTTGAGGGGCGTGGGGAAGTTATCGTTACAAGAAATTGATAATGACTCTGAAGAAACAGTTACAATTTTCAGAATATTACGTAAGGATGGAAATAAAAATAGCAGAAATCTATTCCTCTTATTTGTTTGTTTCACAAACGTGACACGTTAGCCAATATTTGCTCCAAGATTCGTATTCACCGCATTAAATAATAGAAGATTTTAAGAGAACTTTAAAAATCATATGCTCCTTGTTCTGTCTCTTTTTAACACGTTCGCCATGCATTATTGCGTTGCCGCGATTTTTCCCGTAAACCGGTAAAATTTGTAGTAGGAATTACAGATGCTAATTAATGTTCGCTTGCGGTGTTAAAGACTGAAGACCCTGAACGAATACGTATGTGACATGTGCGTAAAAAGGAATTTCGATATAAGGAACACAGAAACCTGCAGGCTGCCCTGTCATTTCGTCGAGTACTCTGCGGTAACATCTATCCCAATTCATGACTACTTACTCCCCATGTTTCAACAACCACAGCCCGGAAGAAAGTCATTCGTTAAGACGGATACAAAATTTGTCCGTCATACAGATTTCACGTGCCTTCCAGTTCCCCCAATCCGCAGTAGCTTCTCGATGCCTGTGTCACGTAATAATACGAGAGATGATGAATAAAATATTTTGCTCCAAATAGATCGAGTCCTTTATTAATTGCAAGTGACGTTAAACTCCGCACTGCCTCAAGACGCAGTCAAGGCTGACATTTGGGCGGTTTGGTCTGGCCTTTATAATGGCCCAGTTCTTTGTCGTCGGATGCGATAAGGTTGGATATCTTGCGTTTGCTGGGCAATATGAGGGATGGTTCAGATGACGTCCGTTGGGCGTTTTGGGATGTCACGTTCCCCCATCCTTAGTTTGAATTTGGTGCCTCAAACTCGTCTCTTGAGGATGGACTTGTGAAACTTACCTCTTCTTGGTTCTACAGTCACGGTTCCTGGGTGGTCCTCTTCAAATGTAACACCTGGGTTGCTGTTGGTCTCCAGCATAGGGGCGTATACATTGATTGGTGGTGAAGTTGCGGTTGGTGTAACTTGAGCGACATAATTTTGTGTCCCGGTTTGGTTTTTCTTGACTTTGCCACGTAATATATTTATACAGAAATTTGTAGGTAAACATATTTTTAGTTCTAATTTATTAGCGAGGAACAAACATGTCATCGCGAGCGAGATACATCCTATTATTTGAATTGAGGTTGGTCCCTATGACCTTACCGTATCTATTCTATGCGAATATTGAAATTGGTTCGATTTATCCGTCAGTTGGTTTAATGTGCCTGAATAGCTGTTTAAATTACTGAATGTTTTCGGGGTGTTCTCTATCATTCTTAAAGTACAACATAGGTTTGTTCTGTTATCAATTTGGATTGTCTTAATTTTTGTTTGGTAGATGACATTTACAGCGGTTCCTCCTATCCTCATGTCATTTTTCCCGTACAAAATGTCGCATATTTCCTTCGATCGTATTAGTGGATCTTGCTTTGGATTTACATTTTGATGTTCCTTTTCTTTAAATACAAATAATTCTGTGTTGTTCACGTATCGCTATGCATTGATTCTCTGTTTGCAGTGGTATAAATGTTGTTTGGTGGATATTATAAATTGCGAATTGGGAGAATCTGATATTGTTACCAATACTCAATATTTCAGAGGCCCAGTCGTGTTTGGCTCGGCGGTCGTTTATGGGTTGCGTTTGTTTGCATAAAAGAAGGTTATTACGATTCTTGCACTTTTGTCCAAGTATTTTTGGTCTATGTTAGTATAAACAAGGCCGGAATAGAAGAACATCGGTTTTTCGATCAATGGCGCCATGAGTACCAGGCTTTCCTTGTTTGGCATTGCGTATACGTGCCCTATATCCCACTCCATGTCATGCAAAACGTGCAGTGATAGTTTAAAGAAAATTTTGTTCTCTTGGATGAACAATGCGAGATTTGCTATGTCTAATACGTGTTGGAAATTCTCGTTTATCGGTGTTATTATAGTGTTAATTGACATATGGCCTAGTGCTTTGGCATAGTTTTGAATGCAAACATAGTGATCAATTACTTGTGGGCCTATAATCCCTTGTTTTCCGAGCATTATCTATTGTGTGCAATAAGTCTTAATTGCTTTCCTAGGTTTCGCAGTTTGTCGACTTTAATGGGTAGCAAATTTACTTCAGTCTTAACTAGACACTCCGTGTTACACTATTTCTGTAGTTCCTTTGCATGAAGTTTTACAAGGGCTATCTGAGAATAAACGTCACTTCTGCCTAGGCATATAAATATATTAGTGTTTCAAGAGTACATAAAGCCTTCACCAACCATCTCATGGAATATAACATTATAGTTTAGGGGAATAACATCTAGAGCGAGCTCATAGCGTGCGGAAAATATGATCGCCCTGAAAAATACGTTTTCAGTATGCTACCATGAATTTCCTTCAATTGGCTGCTTACCATAATTTCTTAGTATAGTGTATGAACTCCATTATTTCAGTATGTGCCTAACCATTCTACATCTAATTTTTCGTGTTTATGGTCATTATTGAACAATACAAAGCCCCTTATTTAAACATGGTCTGGGCTTTTACTATCTTTTCCAATTGATCCCTTCGGCATCTTCTTTTGTTCCAGAATAGTGTTACTCTGTTTGGCGACAGATAGTTATTAAATCGTTTTTGCCACTATTTAAACATTTCATTCTAAGAAAGACATGCTACCTAAGCTACAGGGGAGTCGGTAGATTGGCATTTCTTCCAAATGTTAATTCAAATGGTGTAAACCCGGTGGAATCGCGTGTTGCCGTATTGTAACCCAGGCGTACACAATTTAATGCTTCGTCCCATTCCTGTTCTGTATCGTGTCCTCCGTTTCTTGTTAAATCTTTTACCTTTGCGTGTGTACGTTTTAGGGATCCCTTGAATTGCGGTTGGAAGGCGGTACTTTTAATGTGTCCAATTTTAAATATGTTCTCGGTCGTTGTCATTAATTCGCCTAAGAATTTCTATCCTAGGTCAGTAAGAATCGTCTTTGGTGCAGAAAATATGTAGGTATACTTTGTGGGTAAAGCGTTTATTATGGCCTCGGCTTGTTGGTTTTCTAGTTGTACGAGCATCAAATATTCCGTTAATTCGTCATAAATGGATAGAATGGATTGGTTTCCTTTCTATGTCTTGGCCATTGGTCCTATTATGTCCGTGATAATTTGGTCGTTAGGTTGCGTCGGGGTTTCAGTAATTACAGGTCTTTCTTTAGGACGTATCCTTGTTAATCTTTCTTTTTGACAGGGGTCCCAATTTTTTATGAATGTTTCAATCTTTCCTAATATTTGCGGTATTCTGCACTTGGCTTTTATACGTTGGTAAGTTTTCTGAATGAAAAAAAAATGCCGAGGTGTCCTATAGTGCCGCTGTGGTTTGCCTTTATCACTGTTTCTATTTCTCCAGGTGTTAGGTCCTTAATCGGTTCCCATGCATATTGTATCGGTCAGACTTTATGTTTTACGTACACTACGATGATTTTAACGCGGTTCTTTTCCATTTCTGTAAATGTGTTGTCCCATATTACTATTTTGTTCTGGTTTTTAGCTAAGTGGCATAATTCCATTAGCCATTTAATTTTGTCATAAATGCCTAATTTCATTTTTGCTGGTTGACAGAATGTGTGAGCGTTGGGAGTTATCTCTGAGCGAGCACACAAATCTGTTTCTCTTTCCCACTGGACACATTCCTATATGTGATCTATGTTGCTTGCCTCGTCGTCTGCTAATGGTTGTGTTATTATGTGTATTCTAGGTAGTGCCCGTGCGGCTGTATTACCTTTTCCTTTAGCATAGTTGATTTCATGTTCATATTCCTCTAACCTTAGTCTCCATCTCATTGAGCATGATGAGGTGTCTGCAATTTTGCAGCCATTTTAGGGCTTGCTGATCAATTCTCTCTAGGAATTTTCGTCCTATCTAGCACTGCCTTTGTCTTTTACTGCCCAAACTTTAGCGAGCCGTCATTTTTCGGCCGTGGAATGGTCCTTCTCAAGTGGACTCAGTGCGCGGGATTACAGCAACATGGATGGCTGTCCTGGGATTGAATGGCACCTAGTTCGTCGTTACTTGCATCTGCCGTTAACGTGCATGGTTTGTTAAAGTCGGGGTATGCCTGTGCTGGTACTTCGCATAAGACGCTTTTTAACGAGTCAAAACTGTTCTGTTGTTTGTCCGCCCTATAGAATAGTGCCTCTTTCTTTACCGAATCTGTCAGGAGTTTAGCTATTTTTGAAACGTTTTTAATGAATTTACTGCAATGTCCGTATAGTCAGAAATGCGTATAATTTCGGTTGGGTTAGTTGGAATTTTGAAGTTTTTCACTGCGTATATCTTTTTAGGATTTGGTTTTATTGCATCAGCTGCTATTAAGTGGCAAAGGTACTCTAATTCATGTTTCAATAATTCCAATTTTTCCGGATGGGTTTTAAATCCGAGTTCTCTAATTGGTTGGAGCACAATTGCAGGATTCTTGTTATGTATCCCTTTTGTATCGCCAAATATCGTATTGTCATCAAGGCAGACAAACGCTTGTTAATCAATCCCTTGAGCGCCGTATGCATCATGAGTTGGAATTTTGCGGGACATCTTTCAATCCAAATGTCATGCGTGTAGAATAGACGTGTCCCTGCGGTGTGATAAATGCTGTATATTTCTTTGACGATGCATCCATTGGTATTTTGCGAAAACAGGAGGATATGTCATGGGCGGAAATAAATTTGGCATTTCCCATCTGAAATAGAATATCGTCATTGTCCAGTAGGGGATACGCGTCTTGATCCGTTAATTCGTTCAATTTTCTAAAGGCAATAGCTGTGCGCCATATTTGCTTTCCGGATGCGTCAGCTTTCCTTGGTACGACACATACAGTGTAATTACAGTGGAGTCTGATTCTTCTATAATTTCCTTTATTAAGCATTTCGGTCATCTGTCCTCCTATTTCCTGTTTGTGAGCTTCAGGGTGTCTGTGTGATTTGATAATGTTGATTCTGTTTTCTTTTAGAGCAATGGCGTGTTCAGTTAAATTAGTTCCGGGTAAAGTGTCAGCTTCTAGGCTGAAAATGTCGAGGTAGTGTATTAAAGTCTTTTTATTGTTTCGCGCAGGTTTTTCTCTATATGACTTTAACTTACTGTGGTTCTGAATTTGTCTATCTGGCTTGCTTACTGCGTATTATAAATTTGGTTACTGACTTCTCTGATAGTCTCACCGGAATTGAAGAAGCTTACTCGTGCATGTGTTCCCTAGAGATAGAGAGTTTAAACTCGAATTTCTACTGGTTGTACTTCGGTAGGTATCTGGAAATATAATATGTTATCGTTGCGATTAACTTTGTCGCTGGAGGCTTCATATTTGTATTTTTCCTGGATTGGTAACCCGAATATACCGTGTTCTATTACAGGACAGTCATCTAGTATTAAACGTATATTATGTGATTGACCGAAGAGTTTGAAACTTATGAACAGTTTGTCGTGTATCTGTCCTGTCCCGTGAGAGCAATTTGTGGTTTGTCTGCTGGGAAGATATTGCTGGAAACTTTCGGCTCTTTCAGTAGGTTGACTAAAACTCCTGTGTGGGTGGGTTATACGACCCTTTCTCTTGGGATATTGAACCCTGTAGTAAATAATCTTCCAGTAGTAAAGTTGATTCTAATTCTGGATCGATTGGTGGTAGGTTGTGTTGGCTGTCTGGTGGAAAATCTGATTGTGAGCCTTGGTTAGCTAGATGTACGATTTTGTTGCACTTGAAACCCTTCGCCTGAGCTTCATCTGAGGGCGGTGTGTGTTCTGCTCGACTGAAACTGTTTCCTGGTTGGGGAGCTATGCGCCTGAGTCCTATTCTTTGCGCTTCATTCCTTTGCGAGTCGCATATACGTCGTCGAGTGGGCGTGCGTTGTGAGTTCACGTGAACGTTTGATTGCTTCCATTCGACTTGTTCTTCAAGTAAGTAGCTTTGTACTTCGGCGGCCTTCTTTTTTGCTTCTATTAGGGGCATTTGCACCTTTGCTAGAAGTGTTTCTTCGACTTCCAGCTTGAATCCTTTTAGACATATTCTATTGAACTTATCCACTGTTGCTTCCATCATCGTACGTCTGGTTAGCACCTGAGCGTTTTCATTAGTTATGGAGTGCGTCAATCTGTTCAGTATACGTCTGAAGTGTATGTCGAAATTATGGATGCTCTCATCTCTACATGGTTCAATTTCGTGCGACTGCTCACTATATACTTCTGTAGTGACTTGAATTTCAACGTTCCCTCGCAGCGCTTCATATAAATTTCCGAATGACTCTATTCGTACATTTCTTTTACCTAATGCGGCATTTCATCTTGACCTTATCGGCTTTGAGTAGCAATTTCGTTCTTACACGCACACTGCACACAACTCCCACTTCCTTAATGAAGTCTTCAACTCCTGTATCGTTATCTCCATTGAGGATCCGTGCATGCCTGATAGCTTCAGTCGATGGCAAGGTAGGTACAGCAATTGGTATTTGGTCATATCCTTCTTCGAAGGAATCATTCTGGATTGGTGTCTGTGCTCGGATTTTCCTTCGTATCCTACCTGATGGTTGTGGCTCTTGTCGTATAGCTGTGCTCATACAGTTGTCATTCGTTATTGATGAACCAAATTCGCTGGATATCATGGCACCTAGTATGGTAGAACCGAACCGAAGTTCGCCTAAGGCTTTGCACAATATTTATGCTCCTTTTGTTATCTTTCATTCTCTTTATTGTATTGGTCCGTTATGTGTTCGATCTGCCGTTTGTTTCTATAGTATTTTGTTCATGGCGTTCATTCTGCCTCTGCATGGCGTCAAGTATGACTCGGTGGTAAGGATCTACCTTAGTAGAGGCGGGATGGCTTGAGGCTCTGTCCATGCCTTTGCTTATGATTAAATGGCCATCTTCTGTGTCTTGACTATCAAAACTAATCAGTCCACCGCGGTATTGTGGAAAAAAGCCAGTGATTTTGCATGATGGAGGAGTTCGTTGTTCGTGAGAGTGCACTTGTCCTTAGAGGCGATACGTTGTCCCATGTCCTACCAACCGTAGTTAGGCAGTCGTTAGTTTTCTCAGGGTATTGACCACTATCCTGGCATTGACCGCCAAAATGTCACGTAACGTTTCGAGTGACGACAAATAAAATGTCTAGCGCCAAGTAGATCGTGTCCTTTATTAATTACAAGTGACGTTAAGCTACGCGTTGCCTCGAGTCTCATTCAAGGCAGACTTTTGTGCGGTTTGACCGGTCTTCTATTACGGTCCGTTTCCTTGTCGTCGGATGCGGTAAGGTTGGTAATCTTGCGTTTGTTGAGTAATATGACTGCTGGTTCCGGTGACGTCAGTTAGGCATTTTGGGACGTCACATTTGCGACACGATGGCGATGGAGAATGTAATTCGAGACGTGACCATAAGGTACCAATTAATTGACTGAATTGAGTGGTTGTGGGTATCAAGTGGTCAAAGGGGAATTAACCAGGCAGTGCTAGGAAAGAAAGTGCACTTCCTAAGCAGTAGTTGAGTGGGAAGGGCTGAGCTTGAAGGCAGGAATGAAGTTAAGGGTTTCGTCGAGGGTTTGTAGCGCTTTGGCTCTTAAGGGCAGGTTATATAGGTATTACGTAAAAATAGTAAGTATATTCTGTCAATTAATAGGGTCATATAATTCAACAAACTATCCTCGTCATGTTTGCAAACCACGGCAGTACAAAAGGTATATGACTTAATTTGAGCAGCACTACGCATGTGCTACTCGAAAAATACGAGCGTAGTTTTTAAATCGGACGAAGTAATTGCTGTAGAATTTTGGAATGAGTTTAATCAATTAATTAATTAATTTAATTTCAACTATGATTGTAATCTGCCGATTGGTTAATGCTATGTATACGACTAATTATCGCATTAGACACTATTATCATTCGCCTCATACTTGACTAATGACGATTATAACAGTTAGCAGTACCTTGATTGTGTTATTGTACTCTCTTGGTTAGCAGCATGTCAACATATTCTCTGTACAATTACACTAATTTCGCTGCCCACGTTTGAAGAAATGACTTTAATGAAATTTTCCTTGACCTGCGCATTAAACGAATTTCCATCAACTGTTTGAAGGAACTTTGGATTAAGCATCATCCGTTTCTGACTCAATTATAATATTAGGTTTTACCTTTCCGATCTCCATTTTTCATTTCCCTTTGCGCGTAGCATCAGAAGATCGAAGCTTACCCAAAGACGATATTTGCAGCACAAAAGCTGGGATTACACGCTAACAGTCATATTCGTATTCAAGGAAAGGAAGGGGAAGCTTATTGTGCAGTGTTTGGTACTCCTTCGGAATGAGCCGTTGAATCTTTTTCCACTGTTACTCTTTCCTCCGTCCACAAGTTTCATCTGGATTGGATGGCGCATCGGAATGGAAATAGAGAACGTTGATTATGTATGCACGAAATTTTTTAGATCTAGCACTTCAGCTGCGAGCTGCCGGACGTAGCACATCAATGCAGAGCAATAAATAGCACCGAATATTACCGCATAGCACAGCACCGCACACTATTGCACAGGGCGGCGCCTCTTCGAGCAGCACCGTTACCACAGCACAGCATTTCATTGCACAGCACAGCATTGGATAAAGCCGCAAACAGAACGAGGTGCAGCAGCGTGCAGCCTGCCGAAGGAGGGCGCACCAACGCGCAGGACGACGCAAAGGAACCCAGTAATGCTCCGAATACCAAACAACAGCTGCGAATAGCACTGTTTCCTAGATTAACGTAACAGGTGCTAACCACAACAGGACACAGCAGAGCGCAGGATAGAGCATCAGAGTGCAGCAGAAAAATATGAAGCGCCGTAGAACCACCACCAGGATCCAATAGCACAAATACCTAACCTAACCGAACACAACATACCCAAGCATATCCTACGCTGACTGAATAACGCTTAACTGCAGGAGTTACAGTCTGATCGTTGGAAAGCGCAGCAGGTCACTGTGATGCGCAGAATCCACCGAATACCAGCGAAATGTACAGATTCCGAACATATCCTAGCCTATCCAATCCAAGCCTATCACACCCTAATATCAGGTACCCTATTTTCCGCAACTTAACTGCACCTGGGATCAGCGGAACGCAGGAAAACGACGCAGACAACAGGAGAGCTCCGCAATGAGCCAAATGCCAGAGAATGCTAGCGAAAACCACATATCCGAAAGCCAAGCTAACCTAACCTGGCCTATCCACAGTTGAGCTCGGCATAGTGCAGTTGAGGACATCAGAGTATAGCGCAGCATATTAAAGAGTCGAATACCACTGGTGGCAGCGCATAGCATCGGTTCCTACCCTAACATTTTCCGTCGCTGCATACCTGACCATACCACAGTGGGGCATATACGTGCAAAACGTAGCGAAGTAGAAGAGAGCAGTGCATAGTGAAGCGACGAAGACCATCGTATCGCAGCGAACAGGGCATACTCATGTCTTAATCTAATCCGACCTGCCTTATAGACTCTACCTTCCCAAACCTATCCAGAGCGGGGCATTGCAGTGCCCACTAAAGTGCAACTGAGTGCACCAGACCACACATAGGGGATGAATACATATGAATAGCACCATTGCCATTGGATTAACCTATCCACTGATCTATAAATACTATAGCAATTCCAGAATGGTCAAGAAATTGACCAATTATGGCTGGAGATATTAGCAATTGAATATACTCTACTGGCTGCAGCCATCTACACAATATTATTTGCAATGGTATAATCTATTTACTGGTCATACAAATTCTACGTCGACGATGGCATGGCGAAGGGTTAAATCAATTATCGCCAGAGACATAAACAACTGGCAATACAGAAATGGGTTTATTTGCATACAAAGGTGTATATCCATTCTACTTACCTACACACTGACCTTCTATATTCTGTAGCCATCAGAGGATGGTCAAATGAACGATCAATTACCTCGGGAGATACAAACAATTGAAGATAAAGTGCTGAGCGTAGTCTCCAATGCTCTTCTATTGCCATTTGAGTAATCTATTCAATGACCACCTGAATTCTGTGATAAATGGTTGAAGGTTCAATGGCTAGATAAATCGTCGCTAGAGAAGTTAACAATTAACAATGTGTTACTCAGTACAGCCATCTACACGTTCCTGTAGCCATTGGAAGAATCTATTCACCGGTCATAAAACTTCCACGGCTATTTTGGAATGACCAGTTGACATTTAAAACATCGCTAGAAACATTTTCTAGTGACAATACGGTACTGAATGTAGAAATCTTCTCAGTGCCATCGCAATTTGATTAATCTACACACAGATGATCTTAGTTCTATAGCTGTACTACAATGATCTATGATTAGATCAATTATTCATAGAGAAATGGACAGTCGACGGTACCGTACGTGGTATAGGCGTCTA
This sequence comes from Eufriesea mexicana, assembly GCF_001483705.2. Lineage (NCBI taxonomy): Eukaryota > Metazoa > Arthropoda > Insecta > Hymenoptera > Apidae > Eufriesea > Eufriesea mexicana. The sequence continues at coordinate 74,928 of NW_016909041.1, forward strand.
CGCACTGTAAGTGTCATTTGATAAATCTGTTTGCAGAACACATATATATGTGAGAGCAATTTTAGAATGATAAAAGGATTGATCAATTATGGCAAGAGACATTGACTATAGACACTAGAGTCCTGTGTACAGCCATCGATACAAGTATTCTGTGCGTTTTCGGGGTCCACCGATTGGCGACCGCGCCGTACCAGGAGCTAATGTTGTATAACGGCTTCGCGAAGAAGATGTTATTGTACTCTCTAGCGTCACCGCTGCAGGGGAACGCGTGTGTTGGTGTTGAACACGAGGCTTCGAAAAACCCTGCCCTCACCGTTGAAGTATCATGGGACAAGTTGTACATACCATTGCGGGAAGCAGCTCGTTTGGCCGTGGCTCCGGCGTTTCAATCAACCCGCAGCCTTGTTACTAGCGGGGGCCACCTGGAGGCGTATCTGCCAGCTTTCGCTTGGTCCCAGAAGGTTGGCGTATGCCGATATACCTGCACCGTCACGCTATCAGGCTGTGGATACCGCCTGCGGTGACGGTCACAGGTGTCTTACCTCCCATCACTCGTTGTGGTGTTCCACCGGTGCTTGCGGTGTTCATCATCTCTGACTATTCCCATCACATGCCCCAGTTGGCTGCTTCCTCCTCAGCAGCGGTTGGTCCTGCTCCGGTTGGATGCTGCTTGTGCCACGCCTGTGCTTCGTTGTTGACCTCTTCTTCTAATCTCTTCTTCTTCTTCCGCACCGCGTCTCCTCCCTCCGCCACCACGTGTTCCTCTTGTAGTTGTACCTTCCCTTTTTTCCCGCCATTTCTTGATCTTGGCGGAAAGTACGTGGCTAGCGGACTTCGGAAATTGACGAAACGACTTTCTTGACGTGAGGATGTGACTTCCGACTGGCCACATGAATCTGTGGCCGTCGAGTCCTTCTTTCAGTTCCCGCCGGTCTTCGCTATATGGTGGGCATACTTCTGTGCTGTGCCTCGGAGTTTCCTCTTCACCGCAGTCGCACAGTTCCGTTTCGTTGCAGCCAAAGTAATTCAGCTTGTCGTTGAAGTCAGCGTGGCCGCTGAGGAACTGTGTCACGTGGTGGTACACGTGGATCCATTTATTCTTGACCCTCTTGTGAACGCTGCTGAGGTAGGCGCACGTTGTTCGTCGTTTCCCTGTCGCTCGTCAACGCCACTGCCGTGTGGCCATGGCTTCATCCCGTCGGCGTCGCTTTGCTTCCACTTTGAACAGGCTTGCATGCTTTGAACTTTGTTCGTTTTTCTTTTCCTTTCAGCGTGCATCCGCGCGAGCATTTCGACCACCAGGTCGACAGGCATTTCTCCAGTTATAACTAGAAGGGCCTCTGTTGAAATTGCTCGGTATGCCTTCGTAACCAGAAGCAGGGCCATTCCCTGCGATCTCTCGAGGATCTTGATCGTCTTCAAGCTCAATAGGTCACACCAGTCGGCTGGGGCGTACGTGGCGATCGGGACAAGGAGCCTCCTGTGCAGGGTGGTTAAGGCTCCCCGTCCGAGACCCTAGTTGGCCTTGGCCGATTTTGCAATGCTATTGGTCATCTATCTGCACGTGTGCGCTGTTCCTTGCACGTGCTTCTCTATCCTCAGGCCGCGATAAAAATGAACGCCCAAGTATTTGTTCGATGGGCGCATCCTAATACTTTTCCCGCTGATGCGAATTGTTGGTCTTTCGTCGTCGAGCTTCCTTTTCACAAAGAGCATCTCCGTCTTCTCGCCCGACAGTACTAGCCTCATGCGGCTGCACCATTCAGAGGTTGTTATGACCGCTGATTGCCCTTCTGACCGCAGTTCCTCCATCGAGTTACCTCCAAGTAGAATTTTTTTGTCGTCGGCGCAAGCCACCGCTTCACAATGGGTTTCCTCGGACTCGAGTTGCGCCATCATGTCGTCGAAATCAAGATTCCAGAGTCTGGGGCCTAGTATAGACACTTGCCAGCAACCCATTTTTACTGGCTTCACGACAGGTTCGTACTTCCCCATAAGCTGGACTCTCCTGTCCGTGAAGTAGCTTTGCGTTAGTTTGTACAAGCTTTGCCCGCAGTTCCTCCGCTTCAGTTCCTGGAGTATGTTAAGTCACCGCACGTTATCGAAGGCACCCGAAATGTCCACTGCGATCGCTAGAATGTACTTCCACTCGCTCTTCTCATTGATCGCTGCTCGTAGCTTCACAATTGCGACCTGTGTCGATTTTCCAGGACGGAATCCGAAATCTCTCTCAGATGACAGTATATGGTTGCGGAAGTGTGGGAACATCCTCTTCGCCATTAGTCGCTCCAATAGCTTGCCAATCATTGAGAGCATGCATATCGGACTATACGATCTTGGGACACATCTGTCTCTGTCCTGTCCTTGGAGAATAGTAACAATGTTACCGACTTTCCATCTTTTCGGGAGGAATCCCCAATCCAAACAGGCGTTGACGAGATTCACTAGCTCTTGACGAATAGACCTCCATGCTTCATGAATTACCTCCGACTCGATTCGGTCGGGGCCAGGTCATTTGCCCCTCTGAGACGAGATATCTCGCAGCCCAGTCCCTCGTACCTGAATGTGGGGCTCCCTGCGGCTTCCGGGGCTTTCTTGGAGTCCTCTCGGATCCACCTTTGCTCGGGTGTCTCTTTTTCCACGGCGTCATCTAGAACGAGCGCAGTTAGCATCGCCTCCGCCGTGGATCGCCAGCTCTAGGTTTCTCCTTGCGGCGTGCGGGGTGCCCACGTCGCCTCTCCTCTCCTCAGTTTCCCGAGGGCAGTCTTGTAAAATGTTCCCCAGGGCTCTATCTTGCCTTCTTCGGTGACGAACTGGTGCCAGTTTTGAATCTTCGCTTTCGTCACCATTCTGGTGTATTTCTTTCGTACCTAGCGGTAGCGCTGTTCCTCTAACCCCCTCGTTGCAGGGTCCTTCGTCCGCTGGTACCTTCTTCTTGCTCGGTACGCATCTCTCTTGGCACGTGTGAGATCTTGGGTCCACCAGGGGTTGGACCTTTCGTGCCATTCCTTCCTCGGTATGGCCGCGTCGCAGGATTTGGTGAGAACCCTCTCCAGCTCTGCGACCATACTCTCTACGTCCTCTTGGCACCTGATTACCATTTCGGGCAGGTTCCTCTTCCCTTCCATGATGAGCGTGTGGAACTTTTCCCAC